>NC_071088.1:89156129-89408629 GCF_027358695.1 Spea bombifrons | reverse complement strand
AAAGTCTTGTTTTGTCACAAATCCAGAGAACATTAGAAACTTAACACAAACAATCTATCCCAAGCAACTCAAATTTAGACATTCTGATCCGTTGAAACTGTCAGACCTTCAAAAACAAGAGAGAGAGGATCACACAGGTGTCTGGCCCCGGGGTCAAAAGACTGTGTGCGGCTAAAAAAAAAAATAAAAAAAATAGAAAAACATTCATACCAACAGAGTTTGGAAGTTAACCAAGATGCAGAAAACCTGTTTTTGTCAATCTTGTGGCACAAAAAAAAGAAAAACAGCTGCATGTTCTTTGCCTTGTTTTGCCTCTGTAAGTCTAATTTGTTTAGCTTATAGCTGAGAGTCACATTACAACACATTGCGCAGTGCTTGAGCGTTCGTTTTGAGGGGCACCATTTATAACTCTACTTCAAACCAATTAATCTTAAAACAAAACACCAGAAATTGTAGAAAAAAAATTGCAAAACCCATCATTGGGAATGCCATCAACCACCCAAGGTGCAGCTGACCACACTCAGCAGAACCACCTCAATGTGCTCAATGTCACAGTGTCTGTGCTTTCACACCACTTGTTGATGTAGTCCACATAATTCCTACAAAACACAGCATACTTTCTACAGCTGGCCGATGTAAATAGCCACCGGCTTGCTATACAGTCAAAGGTTTGCCAAGCCCTAGGAGCCAGTGATCCTTGACATGCTTTACAGTATATTATATTAAAGGTGTATTAATTACTATACTTATAACCAAGGTCCAATTTTTTTTTTCCAAAGATAAAATATAATGTGACCACATTAATAATGTGTAATATAAAGCAAACCTTAAGAATAAATTGTAATTTGCGCAGGATGCTCGATGACAGGTCAGGAAAGTTGCAAGAAAAATAGTGAAACAGTACCTGATCTTTATATAAACTAACCTGAAGCTTTAGAAATGCATTTTTTCCAGAATAAATCAGCCTTTAGATAAAACAAAGAACTTCATAGAAAGCAGCATCATTTTATCATACCTTCCAACATTTTAGATGGTGGAAAATGGGTACTTGTTACAGAGGCTATGGCTAGGAGGTATGGTTAATGGCCATGGATTTACAGATACTAGAATACTAAACAGTGATTAAAAGTAATTTAACATTAAAAGTTAAGAGTCGCCAGTTCTCCCAACGGCGTACAAATCTTCAGACCCATGATCACTTTTCCGGGCTCTGCTGACAAGACAGCGAGGGTCCTTTCTAAGAGATCTGGTAGGAATGTATGATTTAGTAGTGTTTGTATATATCCTGTTGTAATATCCCCATAGGCCAGTATGAAATGCATTAAGGTTGGGGGGGAGGGTTAAACTTGCTTTTTAGCAACCAAGTAGTAGCTCAAAACTAAAAAAAAAATCCACAGATGTTGGTATATCTCTGGTTTCACTGCTGGCAAACTGGCAGTAGTTTTCCCAGAAATTCACTTCCAAGATAACATCAACCAAATACAAGGTGATGAAAGACCTCGCCGAGTTGGATACAAGACATATTTTAACGAATACCAGAGAATGAACAAAACGCGAGGTACTTGGTTTACCTTCAATATGGTAGAAAAAGAAATACAAGCATTGTACTAGCTACAGCATTTTATTTCAGTGTGTGTGTGTGTGTGTGTGTGTGTGTGTGTGTGTGTGTGTGTGTGTGTGTGTGTTATACATACATGCAGTTGAGGCCACAAGTAGTTTCTTCTTTTTCCTAGCAAGGAAATTGAGTCACCTATTCTGCTCACATCAGAGGTACTCTTAAATCAATTGATCGATTACAGAAAGAATTGGTTCAGCTTGAATTCACTATATCAGAATTTATATATACACCAAGTTGACTTGGTACCACGGTCAACTGTAAAAACAAAAATTGTATCTAAATATAATATCACATCAATAAATAATTCCCGAACCCAAAACATTTCACTGAGAAACAATGCTTGGCACATTTAACGGCTTCAGAGCTCTGGTTAAATTTTCCTCTTGTTGAAAGGGGTAGTTCGTTTTGATGCCCATATTTTATTTCACTTCTGGACACCATCTACCACTGAAGAGGCAGTACTGGGAAATATCTGCCCACCAGTCATGTTTCCAAAGAGCATCAAATAAAATCTTTGGGATGTAAATGTTCCACCAAAATTCAATCTAGTTGAATAAAATGTCATGTTAGGTCATCGGTGAAGCAAGTCTGTTCCAAAAATAATATCCAAATTCCAGCAGCTGACAAAGGGCTAGAACGTCAGCGTCAACACTAACAAGGAAAAACTCGGTTCCAAAGCTTTGCTTTTATTAGCGCACATTAACCGCTCTTCCACAATTACTTCTACCCAATAAATATTGAATTCCTATTTCCAAGCGCAGTATTTAATTTATTTTTTTTTGTCATTTTTGTTTTGCTTTAAAGTCTTCAGTGAGTTTTTCTCAAGTGTTCAGCTGAACTTCAGAACTCTTAGCATAGTTTAATAAAGCTACCTGTAACTTATGTGTCACAGGTTGTTGATACTATGGTGTTAAACTACATTAAATATGCAAAAGGTATAACACACGTCATGTATTTGTTGAAATGACACAATGTAAACGGCTTCACAACTGTGTTTGCCTCGGGTCACATTAACATGTCAGACAACAGGCAATTAAGGGTTCGGAACATCTGACTGGGCAACCAGTGCCAACATGAAACGGGACCAATCTTACAGCCTTACCTTTCCCATTTCCTTTCTTGTTACTCAACACCTAACTAGCCCAGACAAGCAAAGCGTGGCCACATCGACCCAGTTTACTGTGTGATCTTTGAGTCACAGAAAGTGCAATAAGGCTATATTATTACGTACCATTTCGTAATAACGGAATTACAGATTTGGTTAGCAAAGCAAATTAAATAGCACAGGTTTTTTTCCATAGTGACGTTACCCTCCCCTATTAAACCGTAAACCATTTTTTGTATTTTAAAGTCTTTGTAGCTTGTTAAACACAGTCAAGAATCTATAAAGAAGAGGAATGACATAAGCAGGAGAAAGGAGTTTTTTGTTGTTGTTGCTGCTGCAAAATCAAGTAATACACATATATACATATACATATATACATATATATATATATACACACACAGTATGGGCATACCTGGGAACTTGTTCACTCCAGGAGCTACTTGGAGCGTTCCCTTACGGGATGTAGCCAGGACTGCCTGCTGACGTCGGTGGGTAACACCCCCATTTAAAGGGAAAATGGGCGGGTCAGAGGATTCGGGTGTTGACCAAGAGAACTGGTGCTTCACCCTGAGTTCCCAGGTATGAGTATGGGCTAAAACCTCCCATGTTATGGGAGATTCCATAGGTTTTGAAGAATAACAGGGCTAAGATCCAGCGGGACTTCCAGATCCAAACAGACAAGCAGGTACTGGAACATCAACCTGACATTGTGGTAGTAGACAAGGAGCAGAGGACAGCGGGTGATGTGTGGTGATAGCGACATCAGGAAGAAGGAGAATGAAAAGCTGTAGAAGTATCAAGGCCTCATAGAAGAACTAGAGAATATGTGGAGAAGGAAGGCCAAAGGGGTCCCAGTGGTCATAGGAGCACTCGGGACTGTGACTCCTAAACTGGGAGAGTGGCTTAATGACAGGAACATAGGAACATCAGAACACTATCTAGAAGAGTGCAGTGCTAGGAGCAACTAAGATACTGCTCATAACCCTCAAACACCCAGGCCTCTGGGATCCAAGGTTGAGGAAGACATACCATAGGGGTGAGAAGGGAATTATATACACACACCCTTCCTAATGCTTTAGCCTGAATATTTCAAAATCAGCGGCTAAGACTAAATTTAGTTTCAAAGCAGTCCAAAAAGAAAAAAAAAAACCTTCACTCTTACTGGGCTCTCATTCGCGGTTTATAACGCCCATGTAAGTATCACGTTTCATTCCTAGGATTCCAGTTGAGAGGTATTTAAATGACCAAACAGACAAATATGTGAGAGATACACCTAAAATGCTTATGCCACAAGGAAACAAGCACCTTTAGCCCATCTGAGCTGTTCTACGATGTTACTGTTCATTTCCCTGGCAAAAACTCCACAAATTTACTAAATCATCATACCATGTTTTGATAAGCATCAGTGACTATGCTTCATGAAGCGTGATAAAAACGCATAAAGCTGTTTCATTACCCCTGCCGCTGTATGTTCATTTTCCAACGTTTAATACAAACCAACTATTTAAACCTTTAAACTAAATGGCAACTGCTGTGGCTTTCGCATGTAAAACAAATAAATATATATACCGTATTGGCTCGAATATAGGCCGCACTTTTTTCCCCCACTTTAAGTTTTTAAAGTGGGGGTGCGGCCTATATTCGGGGTCTAGCGCCCGACGCCCGGGACATGCAGTCCCGGGCGCCGGGCAGGCAGCGGGGTTAAGATACAGATCCCCCGCAGCGGTGCAGGGGACCTGCATCCTTCTCCCCGATACGCTCAGACAGCCTCCCCTGCCAGCACTTCCCACGGGGGGGGGGTGCCAGCACGGGAGGTTATCTAAGCGTTTTACCTCTGCCCACCCCCGACTTACCGGAGCAGACTCCCGGGTGTCTTGCGGGGCCGGCGGGAGACATTTACGCAATACGCAAATGCAACTTCCGGTAACGGTACCGGAAGTTGCATACGCGTATTGCGTAGATGTCCCTCGCCGGCCCTGAAGACACCCGGGAGTCTGCTCCGGTAAGTCGAGGAGGGGGGCAGAGGAGGACAGCGGCAGCGTATCGCGGGGAGGGAGGACAGCGGCAGCGTATCGCGGGGAGGGAGGACAGCGTATCGCGGGGAGGGAGGGCAGCGGATCTCGGGGAGGGAGGGCAGCGGATCTCGGGGAGGGAGGGCAGCGGATCTCGGGGAGGGAGGGCAGCGGATCGCGGGGAGGGAGGGCAGCGGCAGCGTATCGCGGGGAGGGAGGACAGTGGCAGCGTATCGCGGGGAGGGAGGACAGTGGCAGCATATCTCGGGGGGGAGGACAGTGGCAGCATGTTTTTTTGGTGCTTTTTTAAAGAAAAAAAACTTTTTCTTTAAAAAAGCACCAAACTTTTAGGGTGCGGCCTATATACGGGGGCGGCCTATATCCGAGCCAATACGGTATATATATACACACACACACAATAATATTTAACTCTTGTCAGGACAGATTCACTTTTTACCAGTTATTTTATTATCACATGTAACAATGCATCTAGGAATTTAATTATTATTACCTTTTATTTACATACCGCCAGATTCCTACTGTACTATGCAATGAGGTTAATCATAACCATTACGTTGCATCTTTAGAATGTAGACAGAAGGTACAGACGTCCACACTCAATAAAGTAAGCAAATCCAAGGAACAGGTGGCGTGTATGTGGAAGACGGTCGAATGTTATGGAGAACAGCAAAATATAGTTTTCTAGGAATTAGTATTTTGTATACAGTGATGCCATAACACACTGAAGAAAGTGGGCTTTAATATATACGGTAATTGTTCCAATAAACTTCCTTCATTCCTTATAACATTACCTGTGGTAAACAGTTGAATGGCTAAGTCTTAATCACCTAGCTGGACTTCATGAGTAATGCAGGTCTATGGAGGAATGGATTGCCTATGGAGGAATGGATTTGCATGAAGTATTATCTCAGTGAGTTATATGTGGTGAAGGTAAGGTCACCCAAAACATAACGACTGACAACAACGGCAGCCTCTAGGTCTGCGAATAAAGGGGGTTTATCGGAAGGAAATAAGATAAAAATCAAGATTGTGTGTCGTTGCTAAACCACGCTACTGTATACAGCAATATATTTTATGTAAAAATAAAATTTAACCTAATTTAGTCATATCACCAAATATAACTGAAAACATAAAAATGATAGTATTTCTAAAAGCTGTAGAAGTTCCCCTTTAACACACATCAGATAAATTATTTAAATGAAGATATTAATAGTATGAAGTCTGCTCGCTTAATATGTCCAATGTCGACACTGTAAATCTGTGTTATATTATGATTGAACGACGTGGTGACAAAAATGAAACGATAAAATGGAAGGATGGAATCAAAAAGGAGGCCAAAATCTTAATTGGTGGTTCATTAGTCAGCGGCGCTCTTGATAGCTCCATCAGTATCATAGCACAATTCTGTATTTTTTCCTTGGCTACACCCAGATACAGAGACAAAAATAAACTGCTTCTTAAATGACACCTCGGAAGGTGACAATGTAAACGAGAGCAACGAGATCTTCACACACACACAAAACACCCCGTTCCTTCCAAATCCATCCACTGTAGCTATGAAGAAGAGAAACTATTTTAGATCGCAGCCTATGGAAGAAGACGACTATTTTTTCTCGTGATGTCAAGGCATTTTTCTGCATGTTAACAGTTGTTTAAGATGTAGGCAGATGGGCATCACTTATCAGAATCAAACAATCTGTGATACTTCAAGTCAGTCACGGGACATTAGGAAATGACACTATTCCCACGCAACAGTTCTTGGATGCCAACGTTGCGCTTTTTACTTATACATGGGGTACTCTGACATAATCCACTTTTATTAATAGTGGACCACGCTACACCCTTAACTGACCTGGTTTAGTTGAAAACACTTCCCAGTTCAACATGAGAAGTCCATATAATGGTTGGAACATCCCTTTTACAATAAACATACAAGGTGTCCCTTCAGGTATTATAATAACCGGTTAATAGTCAACAAGCCATGACATCGTATCTTTTAATTTGTGCCGTTTAATATTCTAAAAACCTGTTTTAAATATTTTCTAAAACGTGGCCATGGTTTATCTCGCTTTCATACAGTATTGCAACAACGTGTCTCAAGGTCAGGATCAATGTCATCTCTGCTATTTTTGGATCAGTTCGCGAGGATAACCAGATCTTCAAGGAGTTTAGTTCTCTGATAACGGCCCGATATACCTTAATCACTAAAGTATTTTGTAATGTCATTATTGTAAGGTAAGTTTAACGTGAACACACAGGATAGGCAACATCTAAACATTAATTTCTATGATGTTCAATCTAATGTCTCACTATTCAGCATTATAAAATATAAAATATCTAAAAAATATATAAAAAATAAAAGGTTTCAAAAAGGGTTATTTTCTCACTGTTAGTGTAATATCCCAAAATATAGTATTGATTCGGCAAATGAGTCAAACTGAATTATTTTCAGTTGTTTGACAGTGTCAATGCCGATTTTAGAAGGAATAAAAATGTATATACATTAAAAAAAAATTAACATTATATATATTTATGGACATTATATTTACACATACAAAAGTTTTTTTGCAAAAGTAGACCCTGTACCAATTCTAATTACAATATTTATGTTCCGATATTGTATTTTAAAGCTCGTATAAAGATTGTCCAGAAGACTTGAAGATTTCTCTGCAGCAAAATGTGGATCTATTAAATCCATTTATCATAAATCTTAAGCCCAGAAAATAAAAAAAATAATAAAAAAATCTCTTAATATTTACCCAAAATAAAACCAATGTCATCTTACAATAATAGATCAATGTTTTAAAATAAAATGTAATTTACAACCAAATTTCAACACACTATCTGTAAATCGGTAAGGGGCAGCGGGTAGTTTTGCAATAGGTATTCAGACTACCCTTTGTTTTAATATCTTTAAAGAAAGAAAAAAACTGAATATTTGGGTTCCCAAGGGAAAGGCAAATAAGGACTAAGCACAGATAAGCTGAGACCACATGACCTAACAATTCAAAATAGCCATAAAAAAAGTTTATATTTCTGAAATCAAGTCGTTTGACTAGGTGCGTTTGTCACTAAAACGTTGTGAAAGGGCAGCACTTGACTGTCTCTAGTAGCTTCATGCATGCAATGAAAAACGACATGTCACCACAGTCACGGAGAGCATAGTAGGTGGCAGTGACAGCATGTAATAAAAGCAGACATCTTAATTTCACACCCTGTATAATGACAATGAACTAAATTGCTGCATGAATACGTCTAATCAATATATATCAGTCACTCCAAATCATTGGAAAGGCACATAAACGGAGCCAGTCTGAGGCTAGTCTAAAGTCGTCTAGCCACGGCAACTAAAAGTGAGCCATTTTTAATACATCCCCCTGAATTTTCTAGTCCGGAAAACACATGGCAAATATTACAAAAGCGACACAACCTCCATGTGGCGATCATCTAAACATAAAGTCCTCTGGTTTTTATTTGAACATGATCGGTAAGGCAAGCGTCACTATTTTAACGTAAAACAATTAACTATATTAATATCATTTTCAGATATTGGAAGGTTGGGTGCGTATCATAATAAGTATTATAATTAGTAGAATATGTAGAAATAAATCTGCCACCTGCATTCTCTCAACAATACCAGGACCAAGCTATGGATATCCACACAGAATTTCGAGTGAACATTCTTAAGACTTTCAGAGTATTCCGCTCGCATTCAAAGGGTTAAAAAAAGGGCACGTTGCCTGATTTTTGTTTGTTATAAAGTAAACGGCTGCACAATAGTTATCCCTATAGTTTAGAGATAAACCACCGTCTGTAACTCTACTTCCTCTTGAGCTTCCTGGAAAGCCAGAAGTCTTCGCGAATGCCGGGATGCGAGCGTGTGTATGTGCGAGCGTGTGTGTATGTGTGTTATATGTTCAGCATGCACAAGGTGGCCCAACCCAACTAATACATATTTATTTCAGCAACAAAAAGAAAAGCAAGACAGCAAGCAATCTGTCGCAAGAAGAAAAGCACAGGGAATGTTTTTTTTTCTCCTTTGCTGAAGAAAACGTAGCTCAGCCATTTACTTTAGATGCAGAAATATATTGTGTGGGTCTATATTGTGTGTCCTCGTAGAATCAGAGATTTACCACAGAGCATGGACAACAGACATAGCCCATGCTGTGCTTGTTTTGCATCATAGCCCATTATAAATTAAATATGATGTGCCTCGGTGAACATTACTTCATTGGCTTTAAACTTGAACGGCTATTTGACATCTGTTTGCCCGAACCAGTCAGAATAGTGGTCAGTAAGATGTATGCATCGAGATGAAAAGACGAATCTGATCTCGCAGCAATTATGTACTTAAGACAGGCTGTTAACCTCTGAAAAAGTTAATGATGTACGTTTTTAAAGTAAGGGACTAGTGTACGTCAAGGAAAACAAAACCTGTGGCAGGACTAGGAGAGCAACTTCCGATCCTGAAGTACCGTTGGCTTCTTAACAGGTGAGAAAAAACCCACACACACAACGGAGATGCATGATCCTGTTCTTATGATCTGACGAAGTTAAGAAGGCTGCTTCCACACTTAACAATTCTTATGCATATATATTGTTTATTTTAATCCATAAACATTAGATAGTTTTATTAAGTGGACTGAACGGTAAAATATGGGAAATGTAATGTAAATATAAGGATGTTTTACTTTACAGAGAGGGTGGTAAATAAACAGACGTGATAGAGGCTAATAAGGTGAGGGAATGCCTGGGATTGGCATAAAGCTATCGCGAATCTAAAAAGATGACCACAGACTGATTAAGGTCTTTGACTCTACATCAGGAAAAATGGGTAGACTAGATGGGCCAAAGGGTTCTCACCTGCCATCAACTTTACAAAGTTACCACAAGCAATGCCTCACACAAGGCCTACTAGTAAATCAAGATGGCCGCTCTCTTATCTCAATCACGAATAAGAAAGTGGCAGAAGATACTGCATCTTTCAAAAAGTTACTCAGTTAAGAGAATGTTTTAATTTGGACTTGGTTAAGATAATGATGGAGAACATGTTTGTCTAACAAGACTGCAGAGAAAGTGTTCCAGGTGCAAACTGGCTAAAAATGTTAGTGTCACTTTAACGTTGAAAACACTAACGAGTCCACGGATTGTAGATCAGGTGTAACGTAGACTGCAAACATTAACTACTGCTTCCTTGTTTTGTTTGGAAGAACAATATTTCTATGAAAAGGAAATCTACTATTATGAACATGCCCTGACATGCCAAAACAAACAGTTTAGGTGATCTAAAAAAAAAATATATAATTTAAAAAAAAAAACAAAAAACAATTACTGCAATATTGGTTAAAAAACTGTCTTATAATTAGAAAAAGAAGCTTTGACATGATTAACCATTTGTCTGCCAATGGTATATTATGCATCGACCACCAAAACAAATCTGCTATTCAACTCTTCCCGGAACGCTAACATTTTACTTAGTCTACATAAAATTTTAACAAAACCTGCAACTACAGTCATATAGTAAAACAAAATAATTTCCCAAGAGGCATGTTTACCAGATGCCAACTTTCCATCCTAATAAACAGGGATGTGCGAGCTTGCAGAATATGCATGGGGGGGGTGCAGTTAGGCTTGACACATGCAAGCAGAAAGACAAGGCATGAACCACGACGACTTTGTACATAACTATTCAAATTAGAGGTTTTTCTAATTTCTAACCGGCTGCTCAAGAAAAAAAAAAAAGTTTCTGGTTGCTATAGCAGCCTGCATTTTTTTAAAAAAAATCTGTCTTTGCTTAGCAACATCACACTTCCAGAAAGACAAAAAAATGTTTAGGGAGGAACTGGAGAAAAAAAAATAAAGAATACTGAAAAGGTTTGTTTCTCAGACATTTTTAATGCTTCTAGGATACGTTTTTTGCATTAAAAAGGAGCTACAAATATTTACACAAAAATTGTTTCAATTTCTCATCTCATAAACACAAAAGCTATTTGTGTATTTGACAAGCCAACATAAACAACTATTGACCCTCTGAACTGCCACCTGAATTCTCAAAACCGTGACACACAAGGGGTTAACATCAAATAAAACTAATTTGTTATATCCATTGTTTGAAGGAACGTTAAATTACCCTTTCTGTTGGTGTGATATTTAAAGAACGTGTGACCTGGGTTTGCTTTCTATGCAACTAAATAAAGAAGCAGAATCTCAGGTCAGTGTCCTGGCCTTTTCCACCCATGACCTGGGAATTCACTTAAATGATTAATTATGTCTGGAGAAGCTTGCGCAAGAAAGAAAGAAAGAAAGAAAAAAAAAAAGATTACAGAACCGGAATAATTTGTTAATTTACAAAACAAACGGGAAACAAAGAAAAGACTCGTGTAGTGATATCATCTGCTGTAAGAACCGTGCCCATGGTAGGCCTTCTGAGATATGTAGACAAGGCTTTTTTTTTTTTTTTTTTTTTTTTTAAAGCAACAGAGCCAGCGATGACATCACTGAATCAATACTTCAGGCAAAAATCATGAAAATGAGTGTGTTACACAAAAACAAAGGGATCAAAAAGGTATCCTTTACGAAATACAATTATTCCAATATATTTCAAAGTGTCCTGTATGAAAATCACATCTTTAATTGGTGGCTAGTGATACAGTGTTTCTTCCCCAAGAAAACGAATGAATGAATCTCATACAAAACAGTATGAATTAACAGCTGGGGGTTTACTCGGTTAACTTTAGACAACACATTGTATAATCCAAGAGGTTTCTCAGACATAAGAAGAAGTTCCAAATGCATGCGAGGATGTTCTCATGCCTCCTAGAGATAGGAGATTACATCTTATCATTAGGGCTGATCACTGTCTATTAGTCACATCTGTACAAGCAACTCATAGCAGTCACATACAACCCCAGGAGATGTTTCTTTCATTTACTGTAATTAGGCAGTTTTCTCTTTCACCTCCCCCAACCATCAAAAGGATGTACAAGAGGCCAAGAAGATATGATGCAGGCCTTCTCAATACCAAAGTCAGTGGTTTAAAAGGTCAACCTAGAAAGGGTCCTTTAATACTTCATTGACATCCTAGGACAATGCCCCCTCTATAAGTAGAAACAGTGGGCCACAGAAAACATGCCCTACAAATGACAGTCGCCTTAATAAATCAAGTAATCTGCATTGTTAAGGTACAGGGGCTCTGCATCAGTCACGCCGTGCGCCTATCACACATGAGCACTGCCACGGAATATGATGGCGCTATATAAATCAATAAGTATTAACATATAGTTTGTCCGCTCTACGGCAGAACCTTCCACAGGTGTTGAAAAGAAAAAAAAAAAAAGTATCTGTGTCAAGTGTTAGAGACAAAACATAAAACATCAAGGTTCTCGGGTAGAATTTGGCCCCAAGCAGAAGTTTCTGAGTAACAGCCAAGGTACACCAGAACAAGATGTTTTAGACAAAACTACACAAGCCCAACAGACACATGTTAATGAGGAGCTACAGAATTGAGTTCAATCCACAGATTTTTAGCAATATGGCCAAATAAGCACATTCTTGGTACACACCTTATAGACTTGTCCATAAGTGCCATTGCCCACCACTTCCACCAGTTCAAAGATCCCTGCAGGATCCTACAAAGAAAACAAAGGACAGAACATATATGACATATAGATCCATGGATAGAAGAACACTGCCAGCCCATAGAGCAGACATGGGGGAGGGGGTGCATTCAGCTGTTGCTCCCTAATATTTCTCCACTTGAGGCACATGCCAATACATGCAAACAAAGGAAGCCAGTTTAACTCTTACATGATCATGACTTAAGCACACACAATAGCCCCTTGCTGATATCCTACACTAAAGATTCCATGTGCCATACAAATATACATTATATATTATTTAAGGCAAAGGGGAAGGAAAAAAAAAAGAAGAAAGCTGCCCCCCACTGGCCTCCTGGACTATAGAAGGGGCCCAGCCCTGCCTCCATCATATGGGTGGGGGGGCTGCAGCAGCTGCTGCTCTGGATCCAATCTCAGGCAAAACTGCACAAGAGCAAATGGCTAGCTGCAAATAATAAATAAACAGATGCAGGCAGCCCACACCCTGCTAGTGTGCCCGGCGCTCTCCACACTTCCACCCGGCAGCGAGAGACAAGGATACTCACCCTCAGAGAGGAGAGATCTATGTCCACCAGACTTTTTGCAGGCGAATCGTTGGCCATGGTCGCCCCTTCCTCTTCTCCTTAGTAGTCCGGCCAGACCCCTCTCCCTCCCCGGATCCAGACAACAGCAGGGCAAGCTCCTATCTTCCTTCACGATCTCCTGGCTGCTCTCAAACTCCTCATTTGGGGGGGCTGGAGGGAGTTGTCTGCCGCTGGAGGGGGGGTGCTGCTGCTCCTCGTTACCCCCTTTTTTCCTTTTATTGCTCTTCCCACCTCTGTGCCTTGTGTTGACTCACTGCAGGAAGGAGGGTTACACCATGTTGAGGTGGCAGCTCTAAGCACACAGAATCAGGCTGTCTCTCTCTCGCTCCCTCTCCTTCCTCCCCTCCCTCTTTTCTTTCTTTCTTCCTCCCCTTGGACACACAGACATGCAAAGAAGAGACAGAGGGGGTGGGGGGAAGAAAATCCTCAGCCAGCACAGCTACTGGAGCCGGCAGCACCAATCCCTCAATATAGATCTCTTCTTTCCTCCTCCCTTCTCCCTTATGTCCCCGCCCACTTTCACCAGCAGCAGCAGCATCACCATAGCACACTGATCCAGCACACACAATGCTCGATTGCTAATGGCTGCTCTATTGCTATTCACCCATCTATCTGGACTTTGAAGGATAACTCTATTCACCAATTGCCATGTATATACTGTTGCAAAAATGGGTGCATTGGTAAACCCCGCTCACTATAATTTTAATGCAGGGAAACATAGGGTTAACTGCATCAGTGATACATGTTGCCCCGTTCCCCACCCGTAGGCATCTTTATGATAGTTTGACAGTACTGGGTCTCTGTGCATGCGCAGCTTCATTCATTAAACAAAGTGTGTGCCATTGCTATGAACGCCTGTTATACATGCTGGGGTGCTAAGAGTGCAAAACTTATGCAAAGGGACTTCCATAAAGAAGACCACCACTTTCTATTGCTCATTTACCTGTTTTTTAACTTTTAATAAGAGTTTTCTAACAAATTGGGGAATGAGAGGGGTATTTAGTGTCCTAAATCCATAGTAGGCTGATGGTAGGTTGAAATGTTACGCTAATAACGTATCAAAAGCCACAGTATGATGTCAAAATGGTAACATATAGGCACGTTTTATGCTCTATGATTAGTGTTAACTGTACTATTAGTGACAGAATGTAAGGTATGTGCTAGACAAATAAATGGTTACATTCAGGTTTTCTGGTTTTGTATGATGCAGAGTATATTGCCACCAGTGGCCAAAGCACATAACGTACTAATCTTCTAGTGGTAAAAGGAGGTGGATAAATTCAGAACTTCAGGAAAATAACTCTCAACTTAAGCGCAAAGAACACAGTCTCATACGTGAAAAATACATATGTAGTTGGAACATGTTTATGGAGTCCGTAAAACAGGTGAAATACTCTCCAATGCTCGCTACCCAAGGTCTTCTTTCTTCTGGACAACATACAGAGCAAACATTTCTTCATAGCATGTATTCTAGAGAGATCTTCCCGGTTTACTCCAGTATATTATAGGTGGGCCCTCAGCAAGTCGAGTGTTTGGTCTTAATGTATATTTCCTAAAGCAGAGAATTCACGGATGCAGGATGAAGAACTATGCTAAACCACACAGGTATAGAATTATATACAGTATTATGTATCTTCTCTTACAGAAAGGCTCTAGATGTACGCATGTATCGAGCTTTCGCATGTCTAAACAAGGAATAATTCAACTAAGAAGGTCCTAAGGAGTGTTTTCATGAGAAGTCGGATGTTGTCCATATCTTTGTGTCCTGATAGAAAATAACAAAAAAAATACACTTCGGTTAGGTTTCAAAGTTTTTTTTAAATTAAAATTCAAAATATATTTTCATTGTATCAAAATAAGGTGTGCTAGGTCAGATCAACTTTTCCCAGTTGTGTTTAATGCTGTCAGCATCATCAGAATCGCATCCTTTGCTTAAGGAATCAGTAGTAATCCATTTCACGTACACATACTCTTTTGTTACCATGTATCTGCCACAAGCACCAAACCCTTTGCTTACATTCATCAGTAGCAACATATTCCCTGACACCCATTGTCTTACTTTTTCATAAAATTTGTCGGCTGACCACGGCTATCACACCACAGTGTACCAATTCTTTCACATTATATTCTAATCCTTCTTTATTCCCATTCTAGCACCAGTACCATTTGCACCACCTCTGGACTGCCATCAGGAATTTTGAATATATGTGCCCGGGCCTACCATCAAAATTGCAACCACTCCCCATGTTCTCTGAGACCACTTCTCTTTTGCAGACCCCTGTTTCCATTTTCCTGTTCCCCCATTGTCCCCGTCACACCTCTTCACGGCCCATAGCTCTCTGCCACCCTCGCCCACAGTGTCCTTACCCATCTGCTTCTGGATCTATAACCTTCTGCAGTATCTACCCACTTTAACAATGGAGTAAGGGTACACAATGATGGTAGGAGGTTTCCTACCTCAATGTCTGTAGCCCTGCATCTCCCCTCACTGTCCATACCCATGTGCCTCCCCCCAGTCTACATGCCCCTCTGCCTCGTTCTACCTTTAGTTTATTCCCTTATGTATCCCTCCCACCATTGTCCATACACTTCTGAACCCTCCACATTTATTATACCCCTTGTGCCTGTCTTTTCTGTACTTTCTTTCTTACTTGCTGTAGTCCAGGTGTGTAGCACAGGGCAAAGCGGCAGGAGGCAAGAGAATGTGACCTCAGCGTGGGTTTGTTTATGATCCCTTGCTGATGTTACAACTGTTATCTTGTGCTTCCTGCAGCCTTCAAGTCTCTACACACTGTGCCTGTGAAAAGCAAGAAAGGTGGGCACGGAGGGCTAGGACCAGTGCAGCTCCATGAGGGGTCTTGACCCCCCTGGAGACTGGGCCCCTTACAGACATACCGGCTTTACCCTTGATGGCGGCCCTCTGATAATTACTTGATAAATAGTGACCTGTACAGAACCGTGGGCCAACCAAAATCTAATGGATTACTGGGCATGACAGCTACACATTGCACTAGTTCTCCTAGCCGTAAAATGGAATTTTCGATTAAAAAAATAAGAAACATTGATTATGTTTGTAAAGAAAGCTGAACTACCAACAATGTACTTTGTCACTTCTCGACCTCACAATTGCCACCATATTATACTAGGTTTCCCTGAAAACCGAATAATTCCATCAAGTCCTCCTTTTGCAGACTGGTTTGGGTAAAAACAACTCTGGAAAGGTATTTCTGTCTTAACAGAATCCATTCTATATTTTGGGGGGGGGGTTTCCGAGTGGAAAAAGTACATTAATGATCTCAGTGCTGTGTCACTGCATATACAACGCTTTGTATATTGTTCCCATCAGGAAAACAATGGTTTGGTTATAGTTTAGGGGAATTCTGTGTGAAGCCATTTTTATTTTAATGCTATTTTTTCATAGACGTCTTTCCTACACACTTGTCAAACTGGTTTATGCTTAACACTTTGCAGCCCTCTATCGAGAAGAGAGACACGAAAACTAAGGAGGAGGAAAACAAGGATATCTCATGCTTATGTCACAAGTGTATGAATCAGCCATCCGTTCCTAGTGCCTCCAACCGCATCTGGAAAACCGGAACCTAGCAGACTGATTGAATAATAACAATTAACTGTATAAACCCACGTACGGTGGAGTTGTTTTGTTTCTCACAAGCCCTAGGCATGGAGATGACAAACGGACGTATCATTATTTATTATCATACCGGGTGGGGCACAGAACAATAAGCAATCTTCTATTTAGCTTTCCCTATTGAAATGTGTATGGATGACATTGCACATTATGACGAAAAAATGAATGGATTTTTTAGTGACTGTGCCAGTAACCTTCTCTCAACTTTTTATTGAATATTAGCAAATAGGACAGCTATATTAACCAGTTTTTTTACCGGAAACCCCCAGGGACCATGTGAGTTAGGAAGGTTAGGAGCTAATATTATACATTTATGATAACCTTTTTTAAATTTGTAGATTATACACCCTCTTTTTCTCCTCAATAATGAGAGGAAAGCATTTATTTCATACAAACAAAACATGAACCAAAACAAAATCTGGTTGGACAACTAGTCTGTTCCAACTCGCCAAATAATAGCGCCAAACACTAAATAGCAGTGTCCCCCCCTCCCAAAGCACAGTTCCATACAATATTGCAGCTTCAGAGCCCAGGTTACTTCTGAGCCATGCTGTTTACAACCAGTCTTTTAAAGGCCCCAGACCGTAATTAATGGCTGGGGTACAGCCCTAAAAGCACGCTGGCTCCTAAATACTTTCCTTCCAGCACTCTGCCTCACCTCTTCCTTTGTACCTGCTGGATCCTAAACACCCTCGATTTAAGGACTCGCCTTTCCCTTCACCATATATCTACATAATCGATTAAGGTGGGTCTTCATGAGGGTGCATGAATATCCTTCTTGATGCATCATGCATGAGATAAAGGTTATTTCCACCGAAACACTTTGACAAAAAAAAAAATACTTGTAGTAATGTTCCATTGCATAATAATATCAGTTACACAATAAATTATCGCTACAAAAACTGTGGTTAAATACACCCAGTCCATTTTCTCAGCGTAGATGTTTATCACCGTGAAGATGCTATCCTCACGGGAATGTCCCTTTGGATGCATTTGCAACATCCTGTGGTTGATAAGTTGTGGCAGCATTCTGTTGTGTATTTTGTTCCTCATATCTCTCAAAGTGAGCTTTCTTGAACAATCTAAGAAGTGCTGAGTCTCTACCTACACAGGGCAATGAACCAGTAGCAAGAGTTTAAAATTATGACACAGAACAAAATTGTGGGCTTGTGTGTTTGAAACATCGTAGTAGACTTTTCATTTGAAAGCTGTTGTAGGATTAAATCTTTTTCATGTCACATGCATTGGATGTCTGTCTTTCTGTAAATAAATTTGATAAGAGGAAGAAGGGAAGGAATTTGCCAACATCACATAAAATCATCTACTGTAGTCTTGTAGGAACTTTTATAAATGGTACAAATCAAACACCACAATCAATGTCTAAATGTATGTTTCAAGGTACGTTTTTTTTTATGGGATCCATGCTAAGGGCCAAAACATAGCCCACATACACCACATGCGCACACAGTATATACTTGTGTTTCTTTGACATATTCCATAGTTCTTTCTCCTTTGTGTCTGTGAAGTGAAGCAGGAGCATAATGAAGACCCCTGCGACCCCTGTTATGCAGGGGGTCCACGAGATCCCAGGAGGACTTCAAATGCTTGTTGGTATCTTTTGATGAGGCCACTAATTTTATCTGCTGCTAATGTGTTTTGTAGTTATTTATTGCCAGTCATGTTCAATGTGTCATCATATCCCTGGCTTATGTATGTTAAAATATGCTGAGAGTGTACTTCTCAAGACTCCCAGTTCCCATGGCCTTATACCCATAGTGGATTATCAGAAAGTATGATAATCATAACATATTAATAAAATATATTCAGTCAAGCTACGCTTTCTCCTCGGACTCTTTCTTTTGCCTGTTTGGGTCTACTACTAGACACATAGCTTTCCACTCTTAATCCTTCAAGAAGACAGAACTGGCTCTCAGTGAGGGCTCAATATATTTTCAGTTTCTGTTTGTGAAAGAATTCCAAGTTGGCAACTTCCAACAGCTGCTATTTTATCATCACACAGTTCCAAATTATAACATAGGAAAACATATTTTCGGACACCCTGATAGTAGCAATAGTCTATAACCAAAGCCTTAATGTTTTACCAGGATACCAGGACATTAGCCAGTAGACTATCTGCCCTTGTGCAGCCATCTCCTGTGTGTGGCCACAGAGATCGTCATGGAAAACAGGGACCCTGTGTCTACACTGCTCACCACTCTTGAGCAATGTACTGATCTACATACAATTATTGGTTTGACATGTTTTGATGACATCCTATTTTGCTGCATCAGACTGTGTTAAGTAGAGATAGCCCTGTGATGTACTTTAATTTACTGGTATAGACCACTCTGTAGAAATTCAGAGTTAAATATAATTATTTTTTTTTTATTATTTTTTTCTCCAGTTACTAGCAATACAATCAATTTCCAGTCCATATTAATGCATTAGGTAATTTGAGATTCCGACTGTGTTCCGAGACCATGGGAAATTCACCATGTGTTGCAGCCACTCAGCCCTCGTCAGTTAACATAATGGGTGTGCACATGCCCTCATATCTCAACATGCAGCAGTTTGTTCAGATAATGATCTAGGTGAGTAAATATAACCAACAGAGCATAGGTAGGAGGAACAGCAAACTGTCTGAGACAAGTGTTTGCGTGAAAGCATATTACAGCCACTGACTACTGCACTTTGTACTGATAATTAGAACTATTGTTCAGTTCATTTGCATCACACTTAAATGTAGACTACTTTGCATGTAAGGATGTAAATAGATAACTCGTGCAAAATAAAATGTTATCGTAATATTTTTAATGAATAATATGCTTGCCCTAATGAATATGATAATTAATATATTATATTTATTTATATAGCGCCAGCAGATTCCATAGCGCTATTACAACAGAGTCAGTAAAATAAATTAGAATCACAAACAGAAAATCGGTACAAAAAGAGAAGAGAGGCCCGCTCTTGCAAGCTTACAATCTAAGTTGAGGGGGAAAGTCAAACAGTAGGAGAGGACTATATATGGTATATGCAATGGTGGTTAGAAAATCAAGCAAAATAATATTTATATATGTACTAGATCCCCACTTAATTATATACCACTGGGAAGGAAGTGTAATGCATGTGGCAGTTTCTGTAGGATATAATGAGATTTGTTAAAGTTTGTTGTGGGTTAAAGCCCAAGATACCTTACTTACATTGATACGTGCGTAATAAGCTGGATGTCACAAGCCCACGGGACTAGAGAGCTAAAAGTACCACTGGTAGCGCCTCATTTTTAAAACTAAAATTCCTATTTCATTGCACCTTACAGGGTTTTTTTTACCTTGAATTCATTCCATCCCTGTACAAGGCAAGGCCAGTGGCTGTCAAATGACACGACCACACATTGTGTTTTTAGTTTTTGGCCAGACATAATCATTCAGTGGGGGCATACTGCAGGATTCGATCTGCTGCTGAAGAGGCAGTATCGTTAAGCTGGGGTCCTACCTCTGTGAGTATTATATTATATATATAATTAGATATAAACCTTATAAATATAAAAACCTTTACTAAAATATATAAAAAAAACATTTCTTCTATACCGTAGATGCCACAATTGCACAACAACCCAATTTATGTTCAGCAACAACAGGGCCACAGCACTAATACCTACCGGAAGGCAATGCTCAATTGCGTGATCGGGCATTCTTTATATAATTGTGTACTGGCGCTCACTTTGAGCACTGTTACACACGATTGGTTGGCAGCAGCCCAGCAGTGCTAGAGCAATAGACAGCCTGATCTCCCCTGTATCCCATGTATGAAGTGCCCCTGCCACCGCAGCAAAGTCAGGACATATCAGTATGTCCTAATCGACTTCTTGGCACAGCTTGTAGGGATGTACAGGTACATCCTAAGGTTAATGCCAGTGTGTTGGTGAATGGGTAATTCTCAGTCCTTCATATTCTACTTGGATTTAATGATATCTGAGCAAGCCTACTGGTGCTTTTTTAAGTGGCATATCACAAACGAAATCCCTGCTAGAACACAGGTGACATAATTTGAAATATCTTTACCTGCTAATAAGTAATGTTTTTCACAAGCACTGTTATTAAACCACTTAAGGGTGTAGGCTGAAAGCATTTTCAGCTGTCAGTGGGGTCTGTTTACTGAAGAGATATTGACAGGAGAGTTCTAGTTTCAACTCCTCCATTTACTATTCATTATGAAGCGCCAACACTGGCAGTTTCTTAAAGCTAGGGGGGCTGACCATACCCTGTCTAATGTAGAATTTAGAGAGTTAAAATACTTTGGAGAAATCTCATTAATTTTAACTGTTTATTATACAGGGCCTTCAAAGTTATTCCTGTAATAGAAGTTCATAACGTAATGTATGGTGAGGTCAATGAGTTGAAACCACAACTCTACTGCAAATTCCACCACCAACACTCTAGTAAGTAAACCATTTGTTCAACCATGTTCTTTCTCATTTAGTCCATTGCAACAATTTGGTTTTGGGGTTTTAATTGTGGCTTTCTTTGCAGTTGGGAAACATCTGAAGCCAAGGGAGATGTCCTGTGTTAGCCCAGAAAGGTAAACAAATAAAGGAGACTACCACTGAAGTAACTTGTATGTTTGAACTAGGAGCAACTTGACATGACTGAGTTCACGTGAGCAGTGTGATGCAGGTTTGTTGCAGAAAGATCTTTAAAAGATCTAATAACATAAGGTTGATTTTCACCAGGCTCACAGCCCACACTGACAAGAGTTCTAGATGCAGGACATCAAGATGTTTCCTTGTAGTACTTAACTACCCACGTCTCACTTTTTAGGGAAAGCGAAAGATTTCCAGGAGCTGCGCAGGTGTGCCGGTATAAATTCTGTCATTTTGTTTAATGTGGCAACAGGGTCTTTAGTAATAATAATGTCTGCAGGTCAATTTTGCAAACTGTGTGGTTAGCTCCTACTAGAAAAAATATATTTTAATGGTAGTAAATTATGTGAGCCATCGAAAAAAAATGTTGCCTTATGTCCATCCAATAAGTTGTCCATAAAATTGTTTTAAAAATACAAAACTTTATCATGCAGCTCACAGTGTTATGAAAACCTGGTGTCCTTTGAACCTAATCATTGTAGAGCATGATTATTACGTTTATTTTCCAATAAGAGATACTTAAAGGGGAAGCCCAAAGGAAAAAACATTTTTTTGAACTTGAGCATTAAATACAGTGCTGTATAGAGTAATGTAGGTTAACCTTGACAAAAACCTGGTTTTATATTCTTTTGTTCAAATAAACGTCCTTTATCTGCAGACCTGGAAGCTGCCATTGTTGCAGTCATGTGATATTTTGGGTGACTTTCTCTGCACAAGAACCACAATGACCTGATTCTTTATGACTTTCTTTAGCCAGAATGGCCAAGAGGATGATTAACAATGAGCCTTTGTATTGTTTACCGCAGGCAGTGTGATAAGGCGTCAGAGTGCTTGTCTAGTAGATTGAGCTGCGATAACAGAGCTAGAACACATGCACATGGCTAACATGCAGCCACCTGAAAACACTATATTATGCAAAAATAGAACAGAGAAGAACATGGTATTTTAAAAAAATGTTTCAAATAGACATGGAGTATGCTGATGTCTCTGGTCAGAGGTGACAATTTATTATAAGCTACCCCAGTTTCAGTATGTCTCAACCAAGAACTCATAATAACAGATTCCCACAGCCATGTACCCTTAAAGTAAGTTTTCCTATCAAATGCTTATATAAAAAAAGGCTGAGAATTTCTGATGTAAAGAAAAAAGTCTGTAGTAAAGTCAACTTAGAATACACTTCTGGAATAGTTTTCACTTCTCAGGATTTATGGGACCCAGAAAGGCAGATAGAATGATGTTTTCAGTATTCCCAAAGCCAAGTTTTATCCACTGAGTCAAACTGAAATCCTTTGCAAGGATATGCTGAATTCAGAATTGTTTGGTGTAGGTGAGCCTCCCAGTTAAAAATCTAATATCCACTTGGCTTGTCATCAGTCTTAAAATTAGGAGCCGTATCCAGATATCGGTAACCATTTATTCAGTCAGTGCTGCTGATGCAGAGCTTCTTGACTGCAGAAAGCTGAACCTTCAGCTCAAAGGCATCAAAGTCTTATCTCTGTCTACACTGATCAGCACTATCTATTATTATTTACCACGATTGCAGCACTGATATACAGGTTAAATAAGGTTAAATAGGAAAGATAAGGAATGTTAGAATTAGATAAAACAGATAAAATAGCACTGCTTTAAAATGAATCCCCTGTATAAATTCTATATATTTAATCTTTTAAGAAAAACAATAGCAATGCATGAAAATGCCTACCTTTTAAATGGTATTTAAGTTAAAGACCATTTATAAAAAATAATTTAGAAAAAAAAAGCTATTGTATTAGATATCATGGGCACAATTAGCACTGTGGAAAAGCGAAGAAGCAGCATCCGGGTCATGGGGCTCCAAGGCTCATTGATGCACGTTGGGGCAAAGGCTGGCCTGTGTGGTCAAAATCCAACAGACGAGCTACTGTAGCTCAAATTGCTGAAAACGTTAATGCTGTTTGTTGCGTATGGGGCTGCATACCCGCAGACCAGTCAGGGTGCCCATGCTGACCCCTGTCCACTGCTGAAAGCACCTACAATGGGCACGTGAGCATAAGAACTGGGCCACAGAGCAACAGAAGAAGGTGGCTTGGCCTGATGAAGATATTTAGGTTTTTGGGTGGAGAGGTAATGCAGCTTATGTATATGTAAAAACATACAGATGATGACAGAAATAAAAGCCACTTATGCTGAAAAATATCATAACGCATTTTCTTTAATAACAGTGTTTTGTAAATATAAAACTAAGCAAGGTTTTAGAGGAAAGGGAGACAAAATACAAGAATGGCAGAGTATGAGAAACAAGAAAAACTAGTTTTAGTAATCGGTCAACTTCAGCATGTCAGTCACTGGTGTCAACAAAAAGGTATGAATGAGGTTCAACGTAGTGAATAGATGGGAGGATAAAAAGGTAGAGGGGTGGGTTGGTGGAAGGGTAATGCTTATTAGTTTTTGTCAACTTCTCTATGATCATGCACATGACCCTACAGCTATACTTCAGTTAGTGTGACATGACCAGCAGTATCTTTGATGAGACAGTATAAAACTTATGTATATTCTACATTTTTTCAATTGAATAATTTCAAATATTTTTTTTCAATTATTTTAGTAAAATACTTTCTGTGTGCATCTGCTTGGCTCATCCTAACTTCCCTAAAGCAAGCACCCTACACATTTTAATGACTTCTTTGTCCCCCAACAGCTTGTCAGTGCCCCCAAACAGCTTGTCTGTGCCATGTAGGAGAGAAACCCCTGGTGCTGTGGCGGGCAGCAGTAATCTGGGGGCCCAGACCATCTCCCAAAATTTCTGATGGCGGCCATGTACGTGTGAGCCAGCTCTAGTGCAGGAGCTGGTTTTCTTCAGACAGCGAGCTTTGTCTGCGCCAGCAGGTATGAAAGGTACTGGACTTCCCTATTCATTAATGAGGTCCTGGGAAGGTCTTTTTGAACACTGTAATGCCTGATAAAATGTAGGCATATTTATAGTACACAATGGGGGAATCAAGTGTACTTAGGGTTGTTTTTCACGTCCTTTTATCAGGCGGTTGTAGTCTTACTTGGCTTTTTGTGGTTCATGTTATTGCATTGTTGTCCTCATTGTGTTTAACAAATATTAATGTGGTTTACGGGTGGGAAGGGGATGATATCCTTCCCCTTGTCATGCACTTAAATTTGAAATAACAACAGACATTGTTCTGACGGGAAAACTTTAGTTAAAAACGATCTACTAACATAATTTCTTACTATACATTTGCTAGCAAAGCTCAAAGTATAGGTGAAACTGTGGAGTGCAGAATATGCCTGCCCCTGCCTCAAGTGGTTTGTTCTGTGAGCATACCTGCCAAGTCTCAAACCCAATTTCAGGGGGTAACTACTTTACTCCATGTCTCTGGACCAACCTCCCTTATTGTGCAAATAATGTCTAATCTTTTTCCAGGGAATAATAGTTTTTTTAAGAAATGTCCATTGCAAAATGCCGTTAGGGGGCACCCGGATTTGAACCAGGGACCTCTCGATCTGCAGTCGAATGCTCTACCACTGAGCTATACCCCCTACATGAATATCTAGATCCATTGACTGATGTGTGATAAAGCACATCTGTCATTTTAAAGGTAATATACACTGCTCAAAATAATAAAGGGAACACTTAAACAACACAATGTAACTCGAAGTCAATCACACTTCTGTGAAATCACACTGGTCACTTTCGTGGTAGCATGAGACGGAGTCTACAACCCACACAAGTGGCTCAGGTAGTGCAGCTCATCCAGGATGGCACATCAATGCGAGCTGTGGCAAGAAGGTTTGCTGTGTCTGTCAGCGTAGTGTCCAGAGCATGGAGGCGCTACCAGGAGACAGGCCAGTACATCAGGAGACGTGGAGGAGGCCGTAGGAGGGCAACAACCCAGCAGCAGGACCACTACCTCCGCCTTTGTGCAAACAGGAGCAGGAGGAGCACTGCCAGAGCCCTGCAAAATTACCTCCAGCAGGCCACAAATGTGCATGTGTCCACTCAAACGGTCAGAAACAGACTCCATGAGGGTGGTATGAGGGCCCGACGTCCACAGGTGGGGGTTGTGCTTACAGTCCAACACCGTGCAGGACGTTTGGCATTTGCCAGAGAACACCAGGATTGGCATATTCGCCACTGTGCTCTTCACAGATGAAAGCAGGTTCACACTGAGCACATCTGACAGACGTGACAGAGTCTGGAGACGCCGTGGAGAACGTTCTGCCACCTGCAACATCCTTCAGCATGACCGGTTTGGCGGTGGGTCAGTAATGGTGTGGGGTGGCATTTCTTTGGGGGGCTGCATAGCCCTCCATGTGCTTGCCAGAGGTAGCCTGACTGCCATTAGGTACTGAGATGAGATCCTCAGACCCCTTGTGAGACCATATGCTGGTGCGGTTGGCCCTGGATTCCTCCTAATGCAAGACAATGCTAGACCTCATGTGGCTGGAGTGTGTCAGCAGTTCCTGCAAGAGGAAGGCATTGATGCTATGGACTGGCCTGCCCGTTCCCCAGACCTGAATCCGATTGAGCAAATCTGGGACATCATGTTTCGCTCCATCCACCAATGCCACGTTGCACCACAGACTGTCCAGGAGTTGGCGGATGCTTTAGTCCAGGTCTGGGAGGACATCCCTCAGGAGACCATCCGCAACCTCATCAGGAGCATGCCCAGGCGTTGTAGGGAGGTCATACGGGCACGTGGAGGCCACACACTACTGAGCCTCATTGTGACTTGTTTTAAGGACATTACATCAAAGTTGGATCAGCCTGTAGTGTCGTTTTCCATTTTGATTTTGAGTGTGACTCCATATCCAGACCTCCATGGGTTGATAAATTTGATTTCCATTGAGAATTTTTGTGTGATTTTGTTGTCAGCACATTCAACTATGTAAAGACGAAAGTATGTCATACGATTAGTTCATTCATTCAGATCTAGGCTGTGTAATCTTAGTGTTCCCTTTATTATTTTGAGCAGTGTATATTAGTCACATTTGCTCTTTCCCCATAAAGGTAATTTTGTTTGTGTTATCCTAAAATGATCTGGCACTGTTTGGATGAGCCCACCCCTGCTGTGCTCATTGTTTCTATTTTGTTCCAGGCAGTCACTGTTTATTTTAATCCTGATTATCGCTACAAAAGTTTGTCAGGGGGCACCCGGATTTGAACCAGGGACCTCTCGATCTGCAGTCGAATGCTCTACCACTGAGCTATACCCCCTACACAGGTATACCTTTGCGTATCTCGTCTATTTCATCGTCACACCCTAGTTTGTTTTCTCTCACCGTCTTGTGTACATTTTAGTAATACACATCTGTCATTTCTCAGGTAATATTTGTTCTTGATATGCCTAAATAGCATTGCAGAAGGAAAAACGTATTTAACCCATTTTCAGGGGGTACCTACTTTACTCCGAGTCTCTGGACGAAACCTGGAGAGTTCTCAAGTGTGCCTATGTCCCTCTTTCACCAAGACTTTTCAAATTGGGCTTGCTTTCATTGGAGAATATGATTAACATATAATGTACAAGTTTATTCAATGAAAATACAAAGACCTTTATGGAATTCTGTGAATTATGGGATGCACTTTTCATAGGTGTATTTAGTGTATACAACTGTAAAATGTAGCATTCTGGAAAGTTGGGAGATCTGTTTGATATGGTCATTTACTTCTATGGCAGTCTAGATCATGACAGTACTTTATCATACCATACATTACTTAAAGAGGTACTTTCTTTTACTAGAAAATTGTATACAAAGAATCTACAGAATTAGGAGCAAGAAGAAGATGCTTTTTGGCTTTGCAGCGTTATTTCCTTTTATGACATCAGACTGTATTTAAATCAGTTACACATCACCCTGACAACGTTCACACATAGATCTGCAAGGCTTCATATTGCTACTAGCAAATCTTTCTAAAATAGAATCCTGCAAGGGAGCAAAGACAGTCGCGTCCTATGACTGCAGCACAGAAAATGATATTGATAAAATGCTTGTGGATCAGGGCTCTCCTTTGAGATTTCTGTGCATATCGTGGTAAATAAGAGAATGAATGACAGAATACTACCTAAAAAAAGTTGATAAATACCATGTTAAAATAAATAGTTGCTTATCTTAAGCTATATGACTGTGTTTTGTACTACATGTCACAAGCAAAACAAATAAATGTTGTCCAAAATTGGACAAAAAATCAACAATATCATATATATATATAATAATATATCATTATATATATATCATAATATATATAATGTTGATTTTTTTGTCCAATTTTTTAAGTCGGCTAGAGGGAGATCCTCGATCTCCACAACCGTGCCACATTACTGTCCCTGATGAGCGGCACCTGGGGCGGACCGCCCCGCCCCCGCTAGGTAAGCTACTAATTGGGGGACAGAGAGAGATGTTTTTTGGCAATTCATTTTGTTCCTAAATAAAAAGAAGCCCTCAAAATGAATGTGCAAAACTGAAACAAATGGTTAGGGGGCACCCGGATTTGAACCAGGGACCTCTCGATCTGCAGTCGAATGCTCTACCACTGAGCTATACCCCCTTACCTGCTCATAGGTACACAAGTTTATTTTCTCTCTTAGACTTATGTACATTGTAGTAAAGCACATCTGTCATTTCAAAGGAAATATATATTGGTAACATTTGTTCTCTCTGCATTGAAGTAATTTTTTTGTATAATCCTGAAATGATCTGGCCCTGTGTGGGGACTTTTGAGTCCACACCCTTTGTTTTCCTTGGGAATCACTAATTAATTATGATTATCAACACAAAAAACTTCTAGGGGGCACCCGGATTTGAACCAGGGACCTCTCGATCTGCAGTCGAATGCTCTACCACTGAGCTATACCCCCTACCTGTAACTACAAACCTGTAATTTCAAAAGGTAATATCTAGAAGTACACAAAACAACGTAAGAATTCAGCATTTGCAGAGCTATCTAAGGCATAAATATTGGTCATTCTGTCACAAAGTATGGCCTTTCATTGCTTAGCCCTCCGCTACCTTAAAGTACCCCCAGGTATGGCAAGCCCTATGTAATTTTTGATGGCTATATTACTAGGCGAATCAGTAGGACTGCACTGCATTTTTAATCCAATAAGACCCTCAAGCAATTTAAAAGACTTACTTGGACACTATTAATAAGGTATCTGTGTGGCAGCAGGGGTAGCTCAACCCTAAGGTTTGTTCAGAGCCTGCAAATATGCATAAGACAAAAAAATGCATACAAATCTAGAGGAGTGCAGAACATAAAAAGCATACAATTTCAGATTACTGGGTTGCTGCTAGGATAATAATGACCAATAAGTAAAAAAGTAAAAAACCAAGAATTCTTGATGTGATGATTATTAAACAATCAAGGACATGGTGCAAAAGAGTACCTACAGCAAAAGATGCCCCCCTACCTGTGAATAGGTATGTGAGTTCAACTGGTTTGTTTTCCCTCTTAGACTTTTGTACATTGTGGTAAATGAAATATATATTGGTAACATTTGTTCTTTCTCCATAAAAGTAATTTTGTTTGTATTTTTCTAACATCTGTTGATCCGGCCACCCCGATGTGCACATAGTTTCTAATATTTTTCCTTGAAATCAGTGTTTTTTTAAGTTATGATCATCAATATAAAATACAGCTAGGGGGCACCCGGATTTGAACCAGGGACCTCTCGATCTGCAGTCGAATGCTCTACCACTGAGCTATACCCCCTTATCTGTGCGTAGAGATGTGAGTTCAACTGGTTTGTATTGTCTCTTAGACTTTTGTACATTATGGTAAAGCACATCTGTAATTTCAAAGGAAATATATATATTTCTCCATACTGTGCCAAAAAATAAAATGAAAAATTAGAAATGATTTTGGACCTCTTGCACTCTATAGTCTACTTTATGGCCATATATTAATAGGCCACCACTATGTCAAAGTACCCCAAGTTTGGCAAGTCCTAGCTTATTTTTCATGGCTATATTGGTTACCAAGGAGCTAAATCAGTGAGAATGCTTTGCATTTAAACCCCAAAAGAGACTCTCAAGCAATTTAAAATGTCCTCTGGACACCATTAATGAGGCAACTGTGTGGCAGGAGAGGCTGCTCAAACCTAAGGTTTGGTCAAAACCTGCAAATATGCACAGCGCAAAAATATAAATATATCTTTTGTGTTTAGATGCAAAGCACTGATTCAGCCCCTTGGTAAGCAATATAGCTATGAACAATTAAATTAAGCTAAACTTAAGTCACTTTGATGTACTGGTGGACTAGGTGATTATCTTAAGGTTATCCAGGCCTGCTTTGGGAGTTTTGGACCAGCCTCCTCTATTGTGCATATAACGTCTAATCTTTTTCCAGGGAATAATTGCTGTTTAAGAAATGTCCATTGCAAAATGCTGTCAGGGGGCACCCGGATTTGAACCAGGGACCTCTCGATCTGCAGTCGAATGCTCTACCACTGAGCTATACCCCCTACCTGATAGGGTCCTTTTTTTTTCTCCAGATCGATTGACTGATGTGTATTCTCTTTTATGTTGCGTACTTTGTAATAATGCACATTTGTCATTTTAAAGGTAATATATATTACTGACATATATATATATTTCTTTCCCCATAAGGGTAATTTTGTTTGTGTTATCCTAAAATGATCTGGCACTGTTTGGATGAGCCCAACCCTGCTGTGCTTTATATGTGTTTCTATTTTTTTCTTGGCAATCACTGTTTATTTTAATCCTTATTATCAATACAAAAGATTGTCAGGGGGCACCTGGATTTGAACCAGGGACCTCTCAATCTGCAGTCAAATGCTCTACCACTGAGCTATACCCCCTACACGTATGCGCCCTAGTGTGCACCCTAGTGTGCACCTGAGTGTATTTCGTTTATTTCATTGTCACACCCTAGTTTGCTTTCTCTCACAGGCTTGTGTACATTTTAGTAATACACATCTGTCATTTCACAGGTAATATTTGTTCTTGATATCCTTAAACAGCATTGCAGAAGGAAAAACTTATTTCAGTATTGTCAATACTAATTTAGGGCATAAAGTAGTCTAAAAGTGCTTTTAGATTCATTATGAGTGAAAAAGTGAGATCACATGTGATTGGGGGAAAACGTTAATTTTAAGAGAACATTCAGCTATGATATGCATTAAAGTTGATCTATCATTTCCCTAAATCTTGCATTTTACAGTTTAACATAGTAAGTAAATATATACCATATTCTCAAGATCATAGACGGCACTTTTCCCCCTAAGTTAAATCTTTAAATTAGGGGTGCAACCTATAATCGGGGTTCAGATGTTTGTCAATGTCTGCTTATCTTATCTGCAGATCACTTTCATGCCCATATACTTTCATACAGCCCTCTTCTATCTTCTTGTTCCTGTCTTCAATATTGCAGACACACTTGCATAGAGAGGCACATTTCTACACCTGCTTGATTATCTCAGCCCATTAGTGCATTCGCCGACGCCATTATCTACCCTCCCTCCTTATTATCTACCCCCCCTTGTACTTACCTATAAACAGTCCTGCAGTGAGTGTCCCTGCTCTGCCACGGTGCCGGTTTGTAATGCTGAGCGCCGGAAATTGACCTCACTTCCGGCGCTCAGCATTACAAGCCGGCACCGAGACCAAGCTAGATGGCTCGCAGAGGAGAGAGAGAGGGGCGCCGAGCGGGTACTGACAACTTGGTAAGCGAAAACCACTCGGCGCCCTCTCTCTCTCTCTCCTCCGCAAAAAAAAGAAAAAAAAAAGCGCTTGGGGCGGCAAAGTGCCGCCTTTTCCAAAGTGCCGCCTGGGGCAATTGCCCCACTCTGCTCCATTGTAGGGCCGGCCCTGGTCCTGCTCAAACAAGCTTACAACATACCCTTTATTAATAAATAAATGTTACAATGTGATGATGACAGGTCTATTTTAACTAGTCACTTTATTTTGTATGTTCTTCTATAATTGGACAGGGGAAGGGGTTTTAAAAATGTAACCGCATACAAACAACATATAGGAAGCGCTGGTTATTAATAAAAAGTTCCATAGCTGACAGTTTGGTTTAAGGTTTCTTTTTTCACCCTGAAGTAGGGTGCAAGAAAGAACATTTTACTTTTTCTGCAAAAAGCACAAAACAATAAAAAGGAACGTTATCTGTCCTTCAGAAAAGGGGAGTAAGCTATAAAATGCCTGAATAAAAGAATACTTCCAGTGCAAAATTATAATGTATGCTTGTGCAGGTGGTGAAATAATGGCTTTCAGTTTGTAGGCTTCATCATAGTTATCATTACCAAGGATAAGGCATTTATTTAAATAATGCTGCATCTATTACTCACTACAACGCTCTCACCTTTTCATAGATGAGCTCCAGAACTCCAGGAATGATGTTCCTATAATGCATTTAGTTTCAAAATCTCAAATAGCATGGTCTTCTTGTGGTGATCTGATCCCGCACAATTAGATGCCACAAGAATGATAAAGATATGTTTAAATAAGAGATTTTGCACTGCTGTGTGAACAATTGATATGATATGTTCTTCAATAAAGAGACTGGGCAGGCATGTTTTATGTTAAATGATACAAGATTACGAAATAGGGTGAAGGGATGGTTTAACAAGCAATATACACAGTACTATATACACAGCTAGTGGAATTACTAGCACATGTATTTAGAAAAAGTTAAGCTTGCCTTAACTCTGGACTGGTGGACTACAAACATGTCTACCAGGTGGGCTCCATAGGTAGTCACAGCTTTCACCGTGACACTGTACGCTGGGACTTAATTCGTTACAATTATTTAGGTAGGTAAGTAGGTAGAATAGCTGAGGGTGCAAGCAGCCATAGAAGCACCAGAAGCTGGCTTTTCATAACTACAGGACTCAAGGAAGAATCTTGCCACTGTTCCCAGCTGTTCTGCACCCCTAGGTCCTTGTGCCTTGATTTAGTGTAGCATCAGGGTGACAAGTGTTTTTATCAACATGTATCTCTTATCCTATTCCTGTTGGTCAGTCATGGTCTATCATGGGCCTTCTGTCATCATGTACACGATTTGGCAGGTACACTGGTTCCTGCAACATGTGCAGCTCCATCAACTTTTGTTGTAAACTTAATATTTAATTTTTTGTCCAATGTTTAATAGAAACTGGATCATATTAGAATAAAGTCTACCAGGCTACATACCCACCAATACAAAGCGGTATTCTAGTTATTGAATTTGAGAGTACAGATTAAGGTTCATGTTTGGAGAAATGCCAACGCTGTATCCTGACACTGAAGACAAAGTAAATAACCCTTTACACAGAGGTGACATTGTGCTATATTTAACTAGTATAACATGTCCGTACACAACATCATAGTATCCCAAGAGTCGCAATCTGTCTGTTTTACTAAACAGTACAGTTAGGGACTTGAAGTGTGAATATCCATCTGAAGCTAATGATATTTCCAAGTGCATGTAGAATAGGTTCCTGCATTGATATGCAAGTTGGAAGCAAGGATGAATACCTGTGCTGCATATTGCTCTCTAATAAGAAATTACATTATGCATTCTCAAAAATGAAACTGCCTACAAATTAAATATTCTATGGCGATATTAAGCTATAATTTGTATTTCCATGGGTGAGTTCTTTTTCTCCCATTTTTATATTTAAGTGGCAAGTAAGTATTTGAGTAGTTTATGGTGGCATTGTTTGGTATTATTATTATTTATTGTTTTATAAAGCGCCATCAAATTCCGCAGCATTGTACAATGGGTGGACAGGACATAACAAGTAGCATGTAACTTACAGAGACAACAGGTGAGGAGGGCCCTGCTCAAGCGAGATTACAATCTAGAGGATTGGTACCATGTCTAGACTGTGCAAATGTCCAATTAACCACTGGGCTTGGGTATTTCTTTTAGTTGATCTGTTGTGCTTTTAATGCCAGAGTCTATTTAGGGGTTCAAGACCCTATCTGAAGTTACCATAGTCAAGGTGGTTGTTTGAATTTTACAATATGCTTGAGTCCAGTTACTACACCCACCATAATCACTAAATAATTAATTAAAATACATTACACAGACACATTTAAATATTTTGCATCCAGAACATATATTGTGGGCTTTATGCTTTATTTAAAACATACTCAAGGTCTCAGTCCCCAAAGCCTTTCTTGCAACTAAACTAATGCATACATTCACTTTAAATTGCAATTCATTTACAAATGCTACTCCCATGTCCTAAAAGAAAGCTGAAGCATGTTTACGCTATTGAAATGTAGATTTTATTTTTACAAAACAACAGGACATTGTTGTAGAATCTCCAGGGATTTTATCATGCAGACACTGGACCTAAAGCAAATATTCCCAAGTAAAATAGCTAATTGGAGAGATATGAAAACTACAGCGTTCACAAAGAAGTAGTAGTGAAAGTCAAGTCTCCATGGAGCTAACTCTAGGTGGGAAGTGAAAAAGTGTGTTTCAGGAAATAGAGCCTAACCACCTGCTTCTTTCACATGTGTCTCCAAGATAAAAGGAGAAAATTAGATGGGAAAACTCCATTTATAGTACCTATGCATTAGACATGCCCACCATCTGAACTTTCTGTTCAGCTAACTTGATTTTAACCTATTTGCAAATGCATCTTAGTTCCTGTTAGTTTTTTCCGTATCAAACAACGCAAGGATAGAGAGAGTAAAAAGGGCAACAGAAATGCCCCCTGCTAGTGTGATACAATATCCTACCCCCACCTTACACAAGGAAACAAGGAGGAACTCATATTCACTATATAATACTATACCTTCTGACATACAAAGTACTGCCTCCTATTTGGGAAACACATTATTACCCCCTCTATCCCCTCTATGCTAGATCCAAAAGTATGATGAGGGCTTTTGAGATACAGCATATTAATTAAAGCAACTGGATAATATTTAATCTGCAAACAGATTGTATCCCTCACCTGGTTGCCGCCATTTTCTTGGTGGGCACTTTTTTGTCTCAAATATTCCACTGTGTCTTAAATTATATAGCCAGTCTGAATGTTTTCCTTGCAGGATCTCCTGAAACCAGAAAACAACTAAGTGAAAGTAAGGTCAATATTATAGTGGGGGGAAAAAATCACAAACTGAAGGTGATCTTCTTCTTGAAAGCAATGCTAAAATACAGATTATATTGGATTGATAAGGACAGTTATGTCATTTCTGCAAAAGTGTATGTAACAGGTATATGGCTCTGTAGAACGGAATAGGATGAAACCCTCTTTAGGGTTATTCATTGGCCTGGTATTTATAAATGGTCAGTATAGTCTCACATGGAAGTGCTATCAGGAAATGAGACAGAATACAGGAAGTTCCTGTAGTGAGTTCTTTAGTAGTCACCGCTTTGTGTTTTCTTTGTAGGTCACATAAACTACATTTAAAATCAGTTGAATGGTGGGCATTAGATAAAAGTCCCAGACAGGATCCTAACCCCCTACAGTGCAATTTAGTTTTAAATATACTTGATTAGTTTACATGTTTAGTTCCTAAAAAGAGGAAATATCATCAGCTATGAATTAATAAAAAATGATTATTTTAAAACCATTCTTATTTTACCTATCTGGTGTGAAATATATTCCTAATTGTTAGGGTGACAGTAGTTTAACGAGGTCACAGCAGGTTTACTGTCTCCACTCAGCCTCTCCTATTGCTGCTGGGCTGAAAAAGATAATGAAATACATGGAAGCATGTAGTCTATCCCAGCAATTCAGGAACCTATGGCACGTGTTCCACAATCAGCATGCCAATGCCTCTGTTGTGCTACAAGGCCAAGTTGAGGACTGACTGGTTAACTTTTTAAATTGGCCAAAAGTAGAGGAAAAGGAATGTCTGTTCATACAGGCCTCTGTTTCACCGCTCCATGGCAAAGTGTGCCAGCTGTTGATGTCGTATCCTGGAGTTCAGCACTAAAGTAGAGGGCACTGTGATAGAACACTGAAAGTGAGGACCCACCACAAGAATTAAGAAAGGTACGAGGAGAAGAGAGTAAGAAAATGGAGATATAAACAGAAAGCTGTAGGGGAGAGATAATGAGGAGGAGAGAGAGGAGGTAATGTATGTAAGTGTATTTGTGCATGCATGTGTGTGAGTGTGTGTGTGAATACATGCCTGTGTGTCTTATGTGTTTTTCTTCTGAACGGTGAAAACACTACTTTGAGGTCCGCAACTTGGTTTCATGAAGAAAGTTGGGCACTCAAGCCAAGAGACTTGCGTCATTACTGGTCTATCCACTGCCTCCCCTATCCAATGTCTGGTAAAGCAGTGGCTAAATAACAATAACATATACATGAGGGGCCCATTGGGGTTAAATTGCCAATTGACCCTTTAGAGAGGTACAGAGCGTCCATTAACTATAAGGTCCTCAAGTCAATGGATGATGCAGTACATCGTCTCACCAAGCTAGTGCACATATAAGGACACTCCGGAGCAACCAGTTGCTATCATCCCCCTACCTGGGGTATTTGGAGGTAGGGGAGATAAGGACATTAATTTTGCTTTTTAATTACCTTTGTATAAGGGAATCAAAGAAGATGGAGAGGTATGAGGCTCTGTGCCATTCCATAGGTAATTTAATCTCCCTTCCCAATGGGCAGGTAATGAGGAACCCCCTACCCCACTGGGCACAGAAAGGGGGGGAGTACAGGATGGGATCCATACTTCCCATACGGTATTTTAATATCTTTTCACCTCTCCATCCAAATGGGATTGGGATAGGTGTTAGGATGTGTGGGGGCTATTGTCTGCATGTGCTACTACATTCATTCTTTGGCAGTTGCGGCAGCTGCGACCCCTGAAGTTACCCCACTGTACAGAGTCCCCTCATGCATTTTCAAAAAAGTACATATGATGGCTGGGGTGTCCCTTTTAGAATAACCTTATACTAACTTATCACTATAAACAGGGAAAATGTTTCCATATGTAATAACATTAATTGGAGACATAGTTGGAATGCCAAAAACTGAAAGCATAAATCTAAAATTCACTTAATTCTCTTGTGATTACATCTCAAAATCCTTATTTGGAAGCCTGATGGACTTGCCCATAAAACTTTATCCGCGATTATGGGTCTACCTCTTTTCAGCTAGCTACTAATCACTTGTGTACTGTACACAAAGGACATTTCCATACACCATTGTGAATCACAACAGCCTGCCATTCTGCCAAGCATTTAGCCTTATTGTGAAAGAGTCTCTGGCAGATAGGAATTCCAGATTTCAGAATAAACGCTGGTTACTTGTAAGAAGTGTTTTCGTCTTGCCCTCTTCATTCTCACATTCAAATTCACATCACTGGAGCTGAAACTTACTAATTGTTATACTAGGGGGACAGCATTCCTGGCCTCTGCCATGACATTTCTAAGCGTAAATCACTTCAAGAGGCTACAATCAAAGGATCTGCCTGAAATAATTAACGAGCCGTACTTATCTTGTTATAAGAGAAAACATATGGATTTGTTCATCATTTCTGTGTACTGTAAACTTTATATATACTTTGGCACTAATGCACTTGTAGAACAGCAGGATTTTAGAGCTGTGTATCTGCATCACTGATCCCTGTGTTTTAGCTTAACAGCCAGCAGCTGCTTCCTGACTTTCTGCGCATGCACATGCGACACTTAACAGATTTGCTTATTTCACATATATATGGTAGAAGGAGGTTGCAGGGACTTCATTTAAAGTAAGAAAAAAGGAGCAGTGATGCAAAAAGAATGACATGACTAACACAAAAAATATGTGATGTCAGAATATTTTTCATAGGAAAACGCCACAATGCATCATACCATATTTTATTGGTGTTCGCTGGCTGTGGATTACAACTTCTAGCACATTTGTATGGATACTGTCATAATGTAAACAGTTCTAGCAATGCAGCAACCAAATACATTACTAAACGGCCAATACATTCTTCAGCGGTGAGAACATATCTGGTCAAGTAATTGGTTACAGGGAAAGCTAACACTACATTGTGCTACAAAGTGGAGACGCACTTGTTGGACATTTTGTTTATAAATATGGAGTGCAGAATGTAGCAGTTGATATACTCCTATTCTTGTTTCAGTATATATATATATATATATATATATATATACATATATATAATTAGCAACTGGAAGTTGGTGACTGGGCCACATATTACTATGGTGATAAGACCACTTTTAAGACTTTGCACCAAAGTCACGTTTTACACATAACTTTACTGATTTGCCTTCATTTCATAAGTTTAATGATTTCTTAGTGGAACAATGTAAATATATCCACTCACTGATTTCCTTCAGATTTAGTTTACACACCTTACCTGGCAAATCTGATATCTTGCATTAACTCTGCCATGTACCTGGAGAGAAAGACATCACTCCTACAACTCTGATCCATTTCTGACCTCCCCATATTTCACACTTTAATTGGCTATTTATGCTTCCTCTTCCCTTCCTTCACATAGCCCCACTGATTAGAAAGCGTATGTTCCCGCGACCTTCCAAATGTCTGCGCCACTGACTTGTGTGACTTTCACTACAGTCAAATCCCCGTTCCCAAATACTCTGCCCCCTATTATCACATTCTACCTTAACCTTCCATTGGATTGTAAGCTCAGAGGAGCAGGGCTTTCTCTTTCTGTGCCATTATCTCTTACATTTTTTCATATTATCGATAGTTAATTTTATGCTATGAAGCTGTTTTTTTTAGGTGAAATATAATACAAATAGTAAAAACGATTAATGCCTATAGATAGTTTATAAAGAGCACTTGACTGGTATGTACATTACATACAGTTAAAAAGTTAAAATATTGATGCATTTTCTAGTGTATCGGTGGTATTTAGTCACTGACATTTTGTTATTCTTGGCTTATGTTGCGTAAAATACTTTAGCTATTGCAGTTTCTGCTATCCGGTTTCCTTCTGATTACTCTAGTTTGAAATTGTAGTTAATTAACTCAGGCTGTTAGTGCATCAAAAATGGGGGAATAGTATTATTATTTACAGAAGGAAATGTCACAGGACTCAATATGTACAAACTCAGCGAGCGAGTGAGAGCATCCTTCACTTAAAATGCCTTGGGGTGAGGAAGGTAAGTTTAGCAGCTGGCAAACTGTAACTGCCCCACTCCCTGCCTCTGATCCCCCCAGCATAGTCTAAAATATGCATCCCCTGAAGAGATAGTCCTTTTCACATGCTGGCCTCCCACCAGGAAACATTACATCACCCGCATGAGGGAAGGAAATTGTAAGGGTTTAAAGGACACAAACAAACATGACTAACAGCTAGGGGTATGCTTCCTATCCAATTGGCTATGTAAATATTAAAGCTCACACAGAGAAAAAAATAAGACAGTTATATTTAATCATGCATTCAATTCACTTTCTTGCCCTATCACAACTACCCCTTCCACTAACCTTGCTGCCTCTGACTTTGCCACATGCATCAATAGTAAAATTGAAACTGAATCAGACGTGATATATCTGCACAGTCCCCCTGACTCTACACTCTCCCATACATTGAACTATTATTCCTCTTATACATGAAACCGACTCTCTGTTGTCACTGAAGATGAGGTTTATGCTCTCCCTTTTCCTCTTGTCTAACCACATGTCCCCTCGAGGTGATCTTCTCATATTACCTAATCTCTCTCTCATGTTCTCTTGTCGTTACACTAGCTCAAACTCTCGTTCTCTACTGGATCAGTCTCATCATCCTTCAAGCCTGCTACCATCACACTATTCATTACTTGACCTTCTGCAATCTAGTTTCTGCTCTTGGCATTCTACTGAGACTGCCCTTACTAAAATTACTAATGACCTCCTCACTGCTAAATCTAAAGACCACTACTTTATGGTAACCCTGCAGGACCTTTCTGCTGCTTTTGACTCTATGGACTCTTCTCCAAAAAACTCTTCATGATCTTGGTCTCTGTGACACTGCTCTCTCCTGGTTCATATCCTACCTTTCTAACCACACCATCAGCATCTCCCTCTCCAATAACATTCCCCTCTCAATCTGGGTACCCCAAGGCTCAGTTCTAGGACCCCTTCTATTCTCACATTATACTACCTGACTCGCAAACTCATCTCAACCTTTAGCTTTCAATACCACCTGTATGAAGATGATACCCAGATCTACCTATCTTACTCCTGATCTCTCTCCCTCCGGCTTAGATGGTGTAACTGCCTCGCGTCTGTCTCTGGAGGTCTGCATGTTTCCTAAAACTCAATCTTTCCAAAACCGAACTTCTTCTCTCCCCACCCTCCAATGCTAACATTACCTCAACAGTTTCCCTCAATGTCAACCTCATACATGTTGTCTTGATGTCTGTCTTACAAACACCTCTCCCCTCTGTCAGTCTCTTCTCTGGCTGCCTGTGCACTCTAGGAATCATTTCAAAATCCTTACTCTAAATACACTCCTACGCAGTGTCTCTGATGATCCTGCCTGTCCTGTGCTCTGATCTTCTATATTGTAAGCTTGCAAGAAAGGCCCTCTTAACTTTACTTAATACGGTATATCGAAAAACCAAGAATAATTGCATATCTACCAAGCAATACAGTTCTTATACACCCTAAACACCCATCAGGCACCAATATTGCTCATGGCGGACAATTTCATGATTTTTTATAGACCTTTAGAAACCTAACCACGGACACTGGTGTCCTTGTACGGACACTTTACCTATCTCTGACACCAAAGGTGCACCTAGCTGATTTTATGCTACACACGGTGCCCCTTCCCACCCAGTCCCTAAGTACCACTGACTACCACTCTTTAGGACAGTCCCTCTTAGGGACCCAAACCCCTCTGGCCTTGGCACTCTCTTTTCTAGGATCTTTAAATGTTTAGTTGTCTACATTATTGCTACGAAGAATACAGTTCACCCTTCTGTTGTTACTTAGCCAAACAATACATTAAAAAAATCCCTGCCACTGGTCACAGTGGATCTTTTATATTGTATACTATTTATTTTAAGTAACATGAAAATTGCTGAACGGACAGTTAGTTAAAGTTATTTTTGTTCAAAATATAAATGGTTTGTTTTTTATGGTAACACTATATTTTTATATAAGTATGCACAACTGCCAAAATATAGCATTGGGGTTACTCTTCTGTTAGCAACAGCAGAAAGGGGGCTTAAAGGTAAGCAGGCAATACAATAAAGTGTTGGAAAAAGCACTGAGTAGTATAGTGAGACGCATTAGCAGAAGAAAGATAGATAAGTGGTTCTCCCACTTCTCAGAATGATCGTGATATACTGGATAAGATTCAGAGGAAGACTACTAAAACAGTGAATGGGGGGATGTCTCAGATTATGTAGAGGTAGCAGTACTCAACATATGTTAGCCTGTGCATTACAGGGTGTGAAACTGCGCTACAGTTTTTCAATTGAATTTGAAGAAAAAAATAGGCAGAGACTACAAGGCTTTAGTTTGTGCGCCTAATATCCTGCACACACGGCTGGAAGTCTCTGGTCCTGAACCATCTTTGATGGACACCTGACAGAAGTACAGATTTCCTCTGTCATGGAGTGCATTTGCTGTGGGCCACCTAGGCCTCGCCTGACCAGCATAATAATATTCTTGCTGTTTGTGCTTGGCTGGGTGCTTATATGCAGTGCATCTGTGCTTTCTGTGTATGGGTTCCGGTCATGCCAGTCCAGCATTTCCATCTGTGGGGTATACAAAGTACTGGGCCCAGTACTTGCATTGATAGGGCTGGCAAATATAACAATGGCAGAATTTACTGCCAGACAGGATAGGCGATGGAGAGAATCAACAGGAGACCATTCAAATCCAGACAGCCGCTTCCTCCATGGGAAGAGCCGACAGTTTGTCCAGTTTTTAACGCTTGGGATCCTGTTCGTCGGTTGCGGAATACTTATTGCTATCCCAGGAGTTGTGGTATCAGAATGCAAGCCGGTACCCAAAACAGCTACAGCTCCTGGATTCTGCGAAAATCGCTCGTTGCAAATATCTGGACTTGTAATTGCAGTAGTTGGCTTGTTTTTCTGCCTGTTGGCGCATTTGACCAGAAACCATCTGGTCGACGATGTCCCCGAGTCTGAGGAGGAACCCAGAGATCAGCCTTTTAGCATTATGTTGGAGGGCGAAGTCTACATGTTCCCGCCACCCCCACCACCCTACTTTCCAAGAGGGAGTAACATGCCAACGAGCGAGGATCCACCTCCTTACTACAGCATGTATAATAAAACATATAATGATGAATCCAGCAGACGCGCTCAGGAAGCCATTCCACTGCCGAGCTGTTCTACCAACGAGGGTTTTCCTTCAGAGCCGCCTCCAAGCTACACTGAGCTCTATCCTCCTCAGCCTGAGCCTGCTGACAATTAATCAACATCTTATATCTATCTTTCGGGATCATCGTGTGAATCAAGCGTCTGAACACGGGAACATGCGTGCACCATTCCGCTGCTGAGTGCCTCCAAGCTCTAAAGAGATATTTCCTCCTCGGCCTGATCCTGCACAGGGTTCATCAACATCATATTACTCTGTCTTCTGGATCATCTGAGTCAAGTGACTGAACTCGCTCCACAAGTTAAATGTGGAAAGAAGTCAATAGTTGTAGGAAAATACCGTTTGAAATAAATGTTTGTAGTTGTACACATAAAAAAAAAAAAAAAAAAAATGAGGGTCCTGCATCCCTCAGAGAGGGATTACACCTTTTTTTCGGCCCCGCATAATATTTATTCTCGCATAGACTACATTCTCCTGGACAAACACACATTACAATCCGCATCCTCCTGCACTATAGGAACCATTTCCTGGACCGATCATGCCCCTGTTTTACTGGCCCTTAAAACAGATTTTCCCTTCATAGGCTGCGGCACTTGGCGTCTAAACGACTCCCTCCTACACGATGACGCTCACAAGACACAGATCAATTCACATTTGACGCACTATTTTCAAGATAATGCCCTCCCTGACACTCCTATCGAGACCTTGTGGAACGCGCACAAAGCGGTTCTGAGAGGCCGGCTCATTAGCCTGGCCTCCTATGTTAAGAAGCAAAGGTCTGACTCGAAACTACTTTTATTGAGGAAACTATATGATCTAAACATGCTTAATAAATCCCACACGACTGACTCCCTCACAAGCGACATCGCACGTATTAAACGGCAGTTGTCGGAACTTAATGCTCAAGCTACAGCCCATATGCTTCTTCGTCTTAAGCAAAAATTCTATGCTAAGGGCAACAAAGCTGACACTCTTTTAGCCCGTAAACTTCGACATGCCTCAGCTATTTCTAGGCCACAATACATTACCGCACCCTCTGGTCTAAAAGTTAGCAATCCCTCTCAAATGGCAGAAGTCTTTGCGTCTTACTACGCCAAGTTATATAATTTAAAGGAGGACGCGTCTCTCCACCATCCTGGCCACACTGACATCGCCTCTTATCTTGCCCCTATCCCCTTGCCCTCTCTGCCGCCGGACAACTCTGCCTCTTTGGCAGTGCCTATAGAGTTGCGCGAGGTTGAGAGGGCTGTGGCTCAGCTTAAAAAGGGCTCGGCGCCGGGCCCGGATGGATACACTGCTTCTTACTATCGTACGTTTTTACCCATACTGGGCCCCCACTTACTTTCTTTATTTCGCTCTTACATGTCTTCTGGTACTATCCCCTCTGAGAATTTAACTGCCCATATAATCACCCTGCCGAAGCCAGGTAAACCCTTGGACACTTGTTCCAATTATAGGCCTATTTCCCTCCTGAACAATGACGTTAAAATATACGCCAAGATCTTAGCTAATCGATTATCTCCCATTTTACCGTCACTCCTTCACCCTGACCAGGTTGGCTTTGTCACGGGCCGCCAACCTTCTGACAACACCCGTAAGTTCATTAATGTTATATGGGAAGCCAACAGGAAGAAGATTCCTGGGCTGCTCTTATCTTATGATGCGGAAAAAGCCTTTGACAGGCTACATTGGTCGTTCCTTCAACTTACCATGTCAAAATTTAATTTCCCCCCTACATTCATGCAAGCGGCCATGGCACTTTATTCTTCCCCCTCTGCCCGTATCTCCATGCAGGGTTTTCTATCCTCCCCATTCGACATCTCTAATGGCACCCGTCAGGGTTGTCCCTTATCCCCTTTACTTTATATACTAGCCTTAGAACCTCTAGCAGCTTCCATCCGCTCTGACACCTCGATTACGGGCTTTCCCGTCTCCAACCATTCTCAATGTGTCCTGGGCCTTTTCGCAGACGACATATTAGTATCTCTTACTTCTCCTTCTCGCTCCTTGTCCGCTCTACAGCATCACCTCTCTCAATACTCTCACGTTTCCTATCACAAAATCAACATACCAAAAACTCAGGCAATGTGTTTCCATCTGGACCCGGTAGACCGCGCTCACCTTACCAATTCCTACTGTTTTACCTGGCAACGCTCCCACATCTCTTATTTAGGTATCAAGCTGCCCAAATGCATACATAACATTAACACGCTCAATATTTTGGCCACCTGGAAGTGTGTTAGGGCGGACATTCTCAGGTGGCAGAAGTATGAACTATCATGGTTGGGTCGTGTAAATGCCCTCAAGATGTCAGCCCTTCCCAAGCTTCTCTATGTTTTCCGCACAGTCCCTATACGTCCCCCGGCTAATTTACTGACCACAATTCAGCGCTTTTTCATGTCATTCACTAAGGTGAGAGCTAGCTCCAGGGTGGCTGCTCGCACTCGGGTAGTCCCCAGATTACAGGGGGGCTTGGGAATCCCACATATCTCCTCTTATTACTCGGCTTGCATTCTCTCACATGCTTTATCATTTTACGCACGCACTAACTCCCCAACTTGGGTACACCAGGAGAATGCTATACTCTCTCCCTACACTCTAGATCAACTCCTCTGGGTGCAGGGCCCCTCGCGGCCCTCCTTGCCTGCCTTACCGCCTACGACCTCTTACATTTTTGATACCTGGGCCACTGTCTCCAGATATTTGCCCTCCTTGACTAAACTTACCTTTCTCACGCCGCTCCGTTCTCTTGAACTTCTGATCCCTGGCCTCGGTCTGGCCCACTGGCTTCGACCCACCCTACGGGTGTTGGGTGATCTTTATAGTGGCCGTGACCTACACTCTTTTACACACCTTACATCTCACCATGGACTTCCACATCATGACTTCTACAAGTACCTCCAGATCCGCCACCTTCTCCACTCCTCGTCTGGTTCTATCATCCAACATACACAGTCACTATGTTCCATCCGCTCACTATGCGATGCTGCCCCTCAATGTAAGGGTGCCATTTCGTCCTGGTACTCCCTTCTACTGAATCGATTCTCTGCCAGTAAACTTCCCCATATGGTAGCGTGGGAAAGGGAATTGCATCTACAATTGCCCCACGAGTCCTGGCTTGAGGCAGAGGACATGATGAGGGGGGTATCTTATTGTACGAACCACCTCGAGCTTCAAAAGAAAATTAGTTGCAGGTGGTATCTTACCCCAGCTCGCCTCTCCCATATAGTCCCTGGCCATTCTAAACTTTGTTGGAGGGGTTGTGGATACGAGGGTTCCATGGTTCATATGTGGTGGAGCTGCCCGATACTACAGCCTCTGTGGAAACAAATTTTCTCCCTTTTCCCGTTATTGTGTCATATTGACTTAGATTATCTTCCTGAACTTGCCCTCCTGCATATGTTTGATGACCCTCCCCCCTCTCCTATACGGAAATTAGTAATACATGTTCTCCTAGAAGCCAAACTGTGCATAGCCAAAAAGTGGAAGGCAGCCTCCCCGCCCTCTTTTTTGGACGTTCTCTCCACTCTGGAGAAGCACAGGGTCATGGAAAAAATGTCGCACCTGGCAAATCACACGCCTCACCTCTATGATCGGGTATGGTCGGTCTGGTTGGGCAGCTCCCTTTACTCTACACACTTCCCTTAAATGAAGGTTCTGGCTTTGGGGGGATTCTTGGTGAGTGTAGGCTTGGGGTGGTTCATATCCCCCTATATCTGGGTTCTCTTCCCCATGACATTACGGCTTCCACTCTGTCAATCCTGGTGTTTGCTGTGTAGATACATGTCTGGCCTTCTTCTCCTCCTTATTGAGTACATACCCCAGAATGCGATTCCTTTTGTTTACTTTTGTTTTTTTTTGTTCTAGTTCGGTTCACACTCTTATCTTTTTAATGAAAATGTAGGACCGTTTACTGTACTTTATTGCGCATCTGTACCATTGTGCATCCACTATGTGTTATCTCCACCATGTCTAGTCTATCAACGACCATGAGGCTATTTTGTAGTCACTTTACTTCCTTCAATGACCATTGTGGACTTGTACTTCAGTAATCTCCATGACCTGTTTCATCCTGATGCACTTCTTCTGATGTTTGTATCACCTTGCACTGTGATATTGTATTATTACACTTGGTCCTCAATAAAATTTTATTTTCAAAAAAAAAAACAGTGAATGGGTTGCAGGATAAAAGTGACCAGAAACGGCTAAATGATCTCAGTATATATCTTGGAGGGGAGAATAAAGTGGATTTTATAAAGTACATGAGAAGTTTTTTTTTCAAAGAATGAAAAATGTTAGAACAAGAGGTTGTAATCTAAAACTAGAGGGTCAGAGGTAATGTAAGGAGGTTTTACTTTACTGATAGAGTGGTGGATAACAAATTGCTAAAAATATACAAAATATCCCTAAAACTTAACATTTATTACACATATTTAAAACCAAATAGTGATTGAAGACACCTAAATCACTCTATAGGATTAAACTGTTATGTGTGTAGTCATAACCATCCAAACCCTGGGCTAGATACTCTTAGTACAAGATGCCTTGTATCTGCTATAGGACTAGACTAGTTCCTCAGGGTATTGAAATCCCCCTGACGAAGCCGAGCATCCCTTCGGTGAAATGTTTATCTGGCTTTTACTTTTATTAATATTCATAGCTTTTATAGCGATTCTGTTTCGATTTTTATGTTGGTACTTAGACAGCCCTAGGAATTTTACTATACAGGAAAGTGTTTTTGATACAGTTAGAACAAAGGACACAAATTAAACATGACAGATGATTTTGTATGCAAGGGAGCTAGTTGACGAATATATATTATATTATATTATATTATATATATATATATATATATATATATATATAGTGCCATCTGAGACATAGGAAGCTGGATGTATTTAGGAGGAAGCCAGCCACATTCGCAACTTACTAGCTCTGTGTTATTGCACAGGGATCCATCCCTGCATGGGTGGAATGCCAGGAACTGCTCACGATTTAATTATGAAAAAAGGTTTACTGGTCTTAAGCCAACAAAAAATCACTCTCAGTTTCATATTAATATTTATTTATAACCAATTGACTTAATAAAATAAATACAACTGATTACAAATCTGAATGTAACCTTTATAGTTATGTTTATATCCCAAATTCTTAAGTGGCAATGTACACTATAGTACATGAGTGATGACAATGAAGGCACAAACATCTGCATTACAGATGAGAATTAGGGGTGGAGCGGTGTTTACGGTATTCTATTGCTTGCTTGATTTTTCCCGGCTGGGAATCTATTTTTGCTGAGAAATTTGAATGGAAACAAAAATCTGCATGGTCAGCATGTTCTCCTGCTCATTTTGATGCTGTGGGAAGCCACTTCCTTTGGTGAATTTTATTGGGACTAATGCCTTTATTTTGATTTTGGATCGGTGGAGTGGTGAGACCTGTTTGTTTTTTTAATGGAAACATGTAATGAAAACAAATAATTTCTATTTTCCAGATAATCAGAATACCCAGATGTTCCTAGAATTTGAGAACCTCAGCGTGGACATCATTCGAAAGAATTTGCCTAACATCCTCCACTCATGAAAATAATTATTAAATACAAATGTGAGCTTTCAATCTGGTATAATTAAACATATTGCGAGAAGCCAGATATTGCATTTTTTTTTTTTACAAAAAAAACATGTTAATGAGCTCTTGCAGATTACAACAAAAATGACAAGAGTAATGATACCTGAAGGCCCCAAAAGTGGGTGCACAGAGGTGCTATAAGGGTGTCAATACTTCTGAAAATGTGTACTTTCTACTTATACTTCTGCTACAGACCCAACTGTTCCATAGTATATGGTGGAGTCCCTTAGAAATAGGCCTAGGCGGTACACAGCTTCCTATGAGACTGCTAAAGGAAGATAATAATCACCCCTAGAGCAGAGAGAGAGAGGGAGAGAGAGAGGGAGGGAGAGAGAGAGAGAGAGAGAGAGAAATGATCATGTTAAAGCTGCATTCGTGTAGAGAGAGAGAGAGAGATATTCCCTGTGATTGCATTAAGTGCTTACCTGGAAAAATTAGACTGCTTTATCTTAAAACTGTGATTTATGGAAAATGTCCAATAAAACTAGTGAGTTTTGCATGAAATGTAATACCTCTGCAGTTGTGATGTGATAAGGATCCAAAATCCTTGAGGACAGCAGAGGTCAATCAACATCTGCTGTCAGGGGAGTGCTAGAAACTTTCATCCCAGGTGGCAAATCCTGCCATATGCCCCATTAATATACCTGCTTTAAACACACAAGCAGCTTGCTCTGTGCACATTACCCAGTCCCATAGAACACCCTACAACACAGCAAGTCAACAAGTGGGGCACATAACAGACCATCAGGGCAAAAATGCCACGCCACCTTAGATATTCAAGTGTCTTTATTGAGGCATACATAAATGAAATGTAGATATCCTGGAAGTGGCAGAAAATCTTTAAATAGAAAAAGCACAGGGATTATACTTGCTAGCCCTAACTACTTTGCTATATTGTAACACACCCCTAAAAAAATAGAAGGAATCCCATCGTTTTAGAACTTTTGTAGACCTATGATCTAGAAATAACTTAACAACTTTTGTTATTTTGTTTCCACACCTTTGTCATAATGCCGCCTCAAGTTGTTGGAGAATGGTCTTCGTTTAACTGCTTTGGGACAAGACGGCAAATTAATTAGGACACATTCTTCTGCCTTTTGGAGAAGCAGGTATGAGATATAACAAATATAAACAATACGTCTCCTTGAAAGTCTGTTTTTAGAGGGAGTTGGCTGGGGGCACTTGCCCGGGAAGCCATCTATCCAGGTCTGTAATTGAAATAACATGGGGCAAAGTTTGATAAGTGCCCCACCATATTAACAATGGAATGGTCCAGTCACTATGAATATCCTTGGTTGCTACTTATACCTTTATACATTTCTTCTTTACTTCTCAAATACCGTATTGGCTCGGATATAGGCCGCCCCCGTATATAGGCCGCACCTTAAAAGTTTGGTGCTTTTTTAAAGAAAAAGTTTTTTTCTTTAAAAAGCACCAAAAAAAAAAAAAATTCTGCCACTCTGTCTCCCCCCCCGAGATATGCTGCCACTGTCCTCCCCCCCGAGATATGCAGCCACTGCCCCCCCCCGAGATATGCTGCCACTGTCCTCCTCCCCCCGAGATATGCTGCCACTGTCGCCCCCCCGAGATATGCCGCCACTGTCCTCCTCCCCCCCCGATATGCTACCACTGTCCTCCTCCTCCTCCTCCCCCCCCCGACTTACCGGAGCAGACTCCCAGGTGTCTTGCGGGGCCGGCGGGGGGCATCTACGCAATACGCGTATACAACTTCCGGTTGTATACGCGTATTGCGTAGATGTCCCCCGCCGGCGCCCCGCAAGACACCCGGGAGTCTGCTCCGGTAAGTCTTGGGGGCAGAGGTAAAACGCATCGTGTGGACGGTCACCGGCTGCGGCGATGCGGGTAAACAACCCGGAGGCTGTTTACCCGCATCGCTGCAGCCGGTGACCGGGCGTCGGACACTAGACCCCGAATATAGGCCGCACCTAAGACGCAAAAAAGTGCGGCCTATATTCGAGCCAATACGGTATTTTAATAAATAACTTTACTTTGAGCTTTGAGACATTCAAAGTTTGTCAGCCGACAAATGGAGCTACATTTTATTAAAAGAATTGTTATTTTTTTATTGGTTCCATCTTAAAATTAATTTAATGGTCGTTTTCCTATAGAGCCACCATTTATAAATGACTCCAGTGTCTGAAATCCATAAAGAGGTTACACTTTCCAGTCTTGAGGCTTAACCCCTCTAGTGGAAATATAAAAACCTGCACCTGAAACATTTAAAGGATCATTCAAAACAAACTGAAAAAACAAGCAAATATAAATGATGGTTTCCCTTTCTATTCTATCCAAAGATAATAAAACATGCAGGCAGTCCTTTTTCGTACATTGTGTCAAGATATAGTGATCCACACTTAAGTTATTACTTTAAAAGGAGAAATACTACCACAACAAGAGGACATAGCCATAAGCTAGAGGGGCAAAGGTTTAATGGTAACATCAGAACATATTACTTTAGTGGAAGCATGGAATAGCCTTCCAGCAGAAGAGGTAAATACAGTAAAGTCATTTAAGCAAGCATGAGATAGGCATAAGGTCAAGCTAGATATAGGATAAGGGCAGGTACTAAAGGAAAGTACTCAGAGGTTGGGCAGACTGGATGGGCCTACTGGTTCTTATCTGCCGTCACTTTCTATGTTTCGTCGTAAATCTACCAGACTCAGACTTACATCGTACCGCCTTCTCATTATTTTTCCAATCAATGTAATGTTGTCCATCATCGTTTTCCATTTAAAACATCAGCCCACGGGGTTATTATGGACGTACTTTGTAGAATAGTTAATTTTTGCTAGCTTAACTGATATATGTAAAGAAGTACACTTTAGATAAACGTTTATCTCTTTATACTGCACCATATCATGTATTACACATCCTTTATACTGATAATATAATTGATTAAATACTGTACGGATGGCCACCGTCAGATGGGGCCATACTTTGGTGGAGTCCCCAGAAGTATAGGTAGGTTGCCAAAATTACGATTAATATTGGACTACAACTTAAATATTTAGCGACAATTTAATACACACTGATTATGTGACAGATTACGGAAGAGGGAAATAGGAAAAGTATTGTTTTTCTTTTTATTCCTGGAATTTAGTAGATGCACGGTAAGTGACCCTTTATAGGATGAGAAACATTGCACCTGGGACCAGGGGTAGTCCGCCCCCCACCTCCTGCTCCCCATCATCTGATGTACCCCCTTCCTAAAGGGCTGTAGTTTTAACATTACATTTGAATGTATGCATCAGAAAAAATGGGAATTGATGCTTCTATCTTGCATCAACCCATATGTTAGATACGTTAATGTATGATTTTGGTGGATTTTGGTGCATCATTCCATGCATCTGCAAGGAGGGAAACATGCATTAAAATGCATGTGATGGCTGGAGAGTCCCTTTAACTGGGGAAAATAAAAAACACAACAGTACAGCACAATGCAACCGTTATATGCATATATGTCTTGATTAAACAATCCAGAGAGTTAAGAAAGAAATACAGAAGTTAGCTGGGGGATTAGGGTCTGAGCATTAGCACATCTCATGGGTCTATGAGTGGATAGTCCACTGTAAATAAGAGACCCAGCAAGTTAGACAGCTATTCCAAAGGCAATGAAACAGCAGAAACAACGTAAAATAAAAATGAGTTAAAACGAGGTTTGTGGCATATCCTCAGCTGAATGATTTACAAGTGTTTCCACACCATAAAACATGCTGCTGATTTCAGCAACTTGATGAGCGTCTTCGAGGATATTCTTTTGCGCCTTAGCAGATTTTCCTTAAATTATCTTGATCCCCAGAGCAGATCTCTACGCCCTTTTGTTCTTTTATTGCTTTTTTTTAATCCTTAGACGTGAACATTAAAATATAACCCACACTTGCTCCGAAGTTGGTGGAACGTAAAAGGCTAGCAATAGTGTAACAGAGGTTGTACCTCTGATGTAAGGCAGATATGGAATGGAGGATATATTATTCCATCAGTCCGTCTAGCCATCTGATATACATATCTATCCTCATATATTTTAATTCCCCCCAAATTTTAAACTAATTCTATTAAATTTTAACATACCTTTTAGCCTTGCGATATTTTGTTGAAATCATTGGTAGTACACTCAGGTGGCTGACCACGTGATTCAGAGATCATTCTTTATCTTCAACTTATTAGAAAGACGGCACACAGCTGTTCCAAGGTGATATCTCCCATGAACCCAACAATCAAGAACATCATGTTTTTACAGCAAAAGCTTGCAATACTCTTCCTTTAATACAAAAGCAATAAGCCTTATATTGATCTCTGCAGGTTCCTAGCAGACAGTCTGCCTAGAATTGATTTTGAACAACTGTGTCACTTTCTTCTATATATTTCTATAAAATGCCAGACTAAAGACAAACTTCTACTCTACTAACTTCTAATTTGTGACCGAGCGAAGTGCTGTTAGAGATCGGAGGCAATAATGCTAGATTGTTGCAGAAAATTATTTGGGTGGCTATTGCTGTTTGAAATAGGCCATAAAAACCTTGAAATTTGAATAATCTTACCATAATTACAGTGTGTCAGCTAATGTGGGGGTGGAAGCTGCAGCTTCTCCCTAAGGTAAGTGCTTTTATGATTTCTTTTTTTTAATATATTGCATGTATGTCCAATTCCATTAATATAAATTCATCTTTTAAAAGCATCATAATATTCATCACTCTAAACTGATCACACTGATGGGCACTCTCTGCCCTGGGTAGCTGATAAAATTATGAATCCACATAACATACACATTTATTGTTAGGTCCTGGAGCAATCATTTCCCCATTAGATGCTAATTGCAATCATTTTTCCATGTGTTCTATTCTTTACTTCTTGTTTATTAATTTCCTTTCCTCTTTTTTTTTTGTTCCTCACTTATATTTTTTGTTCCTCACTTATATTTTCCTCCCTTGCTCGTCTGCCCTTTACATTTCTTATCCTCGCTTCTATTCTGCCCCACCATACACATATGCACATACACACATAAATACATACACACATACCCACACAACACCTACCATTGATTCTCCCATCAGTTCATTTTGTGGGCCCATAGCTCCCTCACTAACACTGTGCACCGGGACATGACAACACTTCTCGGCACTCAGTGTACGTCAGTGAGGGTGAGTGACCCAAAAGTATAGGCTGTGAAAACACCGGGGCCCAGGGGTAATTGCTCTATGTGCTCCGCCGTTAATCCAGTTATTGGATGTTCTGCCTCGCAGATAGATCCCATTAAGGGAGAAGCCATGTCATTATTTGACACAACAGTTCCCGATATGATTAAATCCAAACATCTTCTCTGTGCCCTTGCACTACAAGCGCACACCATTACCCCATCCCAATCTTATGGGGCACTTTTGTTGTAGAGGTGTAGCTAGGTCACAGCCCTATGGGGATGTCACTGTGACCTATTGCTAGCTATTACCTATGTAATCTAATATATAGATATCGCTATGGAGTCGTTATATAGCCTTATAGGATACTGGAACGCTGTGGTACCCTCGTACACCACCAAACATTCAGATCTCACAGAAAAGAAGGGCCTCAGGGGAGCATAAACATGACATATAGGATAGTTCCAGGCCGGGCTAAGTGCTGAAGCCTCACCGGGGTAATTAACGGGAGGCGATGAGCGAGTGCCGGGGCACAGAACACGGAGTTTTCTCACAGAAAGTAGCGTAATGACAGTCATGGGGTGAAAGTTCGGTTTGCTTTACTGACACGACCGTTAAATAAAGTCAATTGAGAGCGTCTGCTACATCGACCACCGTGGCGGCATCGCGTCTCCATGACACCAGCCTTGGGCGCCGTCCATTTAGCGTCATTCTCACGTCAAACACGTCCGTGACCCGGAAGCGCATCCGCGGCGCCACTGTTTACTCCCTACCCACAATCCCACTCTCCTTCCTTTTCGACATCGTCCCTAGTTGAGTGAGTATGTCCGATTCCGGGCCTCCTTCTCTATCCGTACCCATCTACCGTTTTCTTAGCTGTGTACACGACCCAAAGTCCTGGATAGTCAGCGCCAGACACCGGCCTAACCTTAGCCACCCGCATGGAGCCTTTTTTATCCATCCAGACGGGCATAGATCCCGATGTTTGTCTGTGACATCCCCGGGTGCAGGCCGCAGTAGTGGTGCTGCCGGCGTATTATGAGACGGGTCCATATACTAACAGCATTATGTCGGTACCTCGTACTGCGTGCTACGCTGTATGATTATGCTTAATATATAATACATATGCCCCGTGTGGAGTTCATGCGCCCCACTTAATAACTTATTCCTTGCCTTGCTCCGGATATTGGTAACAGCTCGTTGTGTTCATGAGGCTACTGTTTTATTACAGAGATGGCCCCGGCAAAGAAGGGTGGCGAGAAGAAGAAAGGCCGTTCTGCCATTAATGAGGTGGTAACTAGGGAATACACCATCAATATCCACAAGCGGATCCATGGCATGTGAGTGCGAACTTCTCAACGAGGCCAGGCTGCGATGTCTTGCGTGTTTATTACCCCCGAAGGCACAGGGCTGGCATCAGCCCCTATTCGTGGGGGTCTTCTGGCCCCCTTCGGGATGGTCTTTGGCTCTCTTGGACACCACTGCTCTGACAGCTCTGTTTTGTGGCAATCAAAGCTGCCACTAACTAGGCTGCTGTAGATTTCTCAGATTTAATCTCATATTTTGATTGTGTAATTTATTGGTTGGGGTTTTGTCATCGTTTTTTTATTTAACAATCTTAGCGTTCTTAGCATCTTTTGGCCTGTCTCAGGTCTTTAGATGCAATGAGAGCGTTGATCATGTGACTAGTTTAGCATATGCTTAAGGATATGTTCTGCTCCGTAGGACCCCTGATTGCCCATGCAGTTAACATGCGATGCACTTCTGTTCTGTGCCACACTCTTGTGTTGGTTGAATTGTTTAGACTCCTGTGATGTGGTCATGTATTAATGTTATTTGTTGCTCTCCATTTGGTAAACTATGTTGCTGCCAAAACGAACTGCACCATGTTCAACGATTTAATTTCCCTTCTTCCAGTGGCTTCAAGAAGCGTGCTCCAAGAGCTCTGAAGGAGATTCGTAAATTTGCAGTGAAAGAGATGCGAACTCCCGATGTGCGCATTGACACAAGGCTCAACAAAGCAGTCTGGGCAAAAGGAGTAAGGTTAGTCCTATTTAAAATGTATACATTGAGCTAGCCCAAGTGCAAAAATATTCGAATGCTTTTAGATCTGGCCTAGACAAATGCGTGGTGGCTGACAGTGCCCCATATTCACCCGTTCTGGGGCGACAGATCGGATGCTACAGCGTGTGGTCGCCCTTATCCAGCCACCTGCAGCACTTTTGTCACCAGGAGGCCACTGGCCGTTAACTTCTTTAGCTTGTTTCCCCCTAATCTTTCAGCACAGCTCTTAAGCCAAGAGACAGAAGTGGACAATGTCCGTATGGTCATGCATCGTATAAAGTACAATTTTTAAATTGATGAAGCTATACTTTTTAGGTGATTTTCAGGCTTTTAATGAATGTAACATACATAAATACAGTACTTGAGTAGGCGAAACATTCCAGTTGCAAACCTCAATCACTGCTGGGGTTCTTTTTTGTGTTTTTTTTTTTTAATGTAATTTAAATTTGTCTTTGTTTAGAAATGTTCCATACCGTATACGCGTGCGCTTGTCCAGAAAGCGTAACGAGGATGAGGATTCTCCTAACAAGCTGTACACATTGGTCACATATGTGCCAGTCACAACTTACAAAGGTATGTAACTCGTTTGCCTTTGTCGATTTGGTGTTGCTTCTTGGTCTGATAAGACAGTCATATCCCTCTCTGCGTTTAAAGCGTAATGTTGTAGCATCACTTGTAGGATTCCAAATGTGGAGCCCTATTTTCCTGTTCATGGCTGCTGTCATTGAAGTCTTTTTCTAGGCTTCCATTCTTCCCATGTGTAACCAAATGTTACCAACAAGCTATCAACACCTTCAATTTCTATTTATCATCTTGGTGTGCAGTATTACGTTCTTTTAGAGGAAAATTGCTTGTGCTCTCCTACACTTCCATGGTTTCCCTGGATCTTTTTGGGTAACGTGGAGTGTAGCAGTAATACTTTTCTTGCGGCTTGTGTACTCTTACCCAGATAAAGTTGATTTTACGGTCCCCGATCTAATCTCTGCGGTTCTTTTGTGGCACGCTGCTTTCCTGGGCTTCCGTCTCATAGCCCGGGAGTCTCTGCGTTGCTGCCTGTGCTATCAAAGAGGCAGGGCGAGTGTTAAAGGACCTCGCTGCAGTAGCTTGCTTTCTCGCCTATTCAAAGTTAGATTTTGTTCCTGTTTATATAGAGATGCATTAGGTGTTTTTTAGGATGAGTATGTTCAGTGGTAACGGATCACAAGTATTTGGAAGTTACTCGTGTTTCTGGGCGGCTGTTCATCGGCTTGCCAGTCAGTTCTTAGCGCTCCTTCGCTACCTGTAAGGGAGTTAATTTGCGTGTTAAGCAGTTGCACACCACTGGCATGTGGAGCTAGAAGTTAACATATTATGAAGCCACGAGATACAGTACCCGTGTTTCTACATGTCTATAAAATATTAAACTACTATGTTTTGTGACCATAAAGTAAAAAAAAAAAAAAAAAATGTTCTGGAACAAGTACAGTCTTGGGCACCCTGTCAGGGAGCATCAAGGTTTTTCTGACATTTAGGAATTGTTCATTTACCATTGAGCTACACTTGTTGAGAGAAATATAACTGCTTTAGACAAAGCCGTACAGCAGTTCTAGTGAGTTTTGCCGTACCGAATCCTAAGAATAATGCCGCTGAACACCAATCGTTAAATGTTCCCACTGCGTTCACCAGCAGTTAGCGACTCGCTGGGTCCTGGCATGTTCCAAGCTCCTACATCATTCTCCTGGACAGCCACAGAGTTCACTATTGTTTGTTTTGCTTTTTTCCCCCCAGGATTCATTTTTTTTTTTTTTTAATATAGTGCATTGGACATGAGTGACTTCCTATATGTTCATAACCGTAGTCACAAACCTTTAAAACATGTTAGCTTTTTATTACTGTATGTGAATTCCCCCCGGCAAACCCCCCCCCCCCCGTAAAGTGAGACGTGCATGTATGTGCCCCCGGTAATATTGCCCCCAAGCATTGGCTTCTTGGGCATTACTGAATTGTATGACTTTTACTTATTTACTGCTTAACATTTTTACACACATTTTTAGTTTATCACTTTATTTTGGATATGTTGGATTTACATATTTTTTTTTTATTTGCAGGTCTACAGACTGTCAATGTGGATGAAAACTAAATGTTTTTTTCGCTGTTAAAAATAAATTTGTTAAAACTGAGTTTTTGTTGTCGTGCTTTCCCATGTAATCAAATACATTTTTCCCTTTTCTTGGGTTGTACCTGTTGAGAAAAAATTCCAATCTTGAATTAAAAAACGGTATACGTTCTTTGCCCAAGTATAGGGAAAGGTTATCATAATTCTAGAAGAGGAAAATCTAGTGTTATACCAATTAGGAACCTTTTAGTTACAAAGCATTGACATTTTGTGTGGGCATGCTGTGTGTTTACCTGAACAGCAGGTGGCGCTCTGCACTTCATCCACTAGAGGTATGATATGAGCTGCTGCGTGTTTCTTTACAGCAGTGATTTAGGTTATATTAGTGCAGGGCAATGGAAACGTGTAGGCTTCAGGAGCTAGGTGTATAGTTGTAGTTTGGTAAATCTGAGGGGCTCTCTGATAATAGAAATGGTAAAATTCCAGTCCGGTTTTCCTAATCTCAAGAATGACAAATGTTCATACACGAGGGACCATAACCACAAGAAGGCTTTCAGGCTTGCATAGATATCGGTGTCTGTGCCTCATCGGCACGATCGGATATCCCAGTAGAGTCTGGACAGACCCTGCAGGGGATATCCTGTCCTCTGATGACCTTTTGGGTGATGTCAGCAATGATGCGACCTGGAAGGGAAGGCCCTATCGGCATTTAAAAATGTAGCGGTTTTCCAGCGTCCGTGCCGGAAGCTGTTACATCTGATCGGGCAGCAGAAACCGGTAGGTCCATAGGGGACAGAAGGGGTTAAAATAGAAATCTTGCGATGTCCCGGGAAATTACTTTTACAAGTCCATCTTAACACATGTGAAATACAAAGGGTTCTTTTAAAAAAAAATGTATTTAAAGAACTGCTTTTATCAGCAGTCGGCTGCTGTTCTGATTGTCTTGTGTATGGCATTTCTTCCATGCCCCTCAGTGCATTCTGAGAACAAGCACTTTGGGGGCATTGGATCAAAATAATGGTATCCATGGTCTGCAAAGAAACGCTTGCTGGTGCGGTTTTATGTTAATCTGACAATGCTTTAATACAGTGGTTGACAAATTTGGTGTCTAGAAGCCAGCCAAGAAATTTAGGAGCCTATTTCTTTTCCCTACAATTATGTTTATATTTTTTTTTTATTTTCATATTACCCCCTTGTCTGTAGTTAAAGGGTGTTTAGCGGGGCAATACATCATAAAACGTGTAATATCTGGGAAGGGTGTGAAGATAGTCTTCTCATTCCAGGATTGGACATGGTGAAGCCGCCATAGGAGTTCTTCCCTGGTTTCTGGGGTCAAAGATTTCGTCTGAATAACCTAAGCCTTCTCTCAGGTGTTGGGCCTTGAGGCGTTGAATTGCTTGGTAATGCAGAGGAGCAGGAACAATTGCTTGGATAGAGGCCGAGAGAAGCCCTACTACCCTGGAATAGATTTCCATCCGAAAAGTTTTCAATATCCGTGAGGGTAGGCTGAGATTGGAATCCAGGCAGTTCACTAGGAAACCCAGGAACTCTATGCCCTGAGAAGGGGTCAAAATAGATTTCTTGGAGTTTATAATGAATCCAAGATTGGACAACAAAGATAAGGTCCAATAGGTATGAGTGTGGATAGATTCTAGGGATTGAGACGTAACCAAGATGTCGTCCAAATAGATGATTAGACAAATACCCCGGCTCCTGAGGAGGGCCACCGCAGGTTTGAGAATTTTTGTAACGCACCATGGTGCTGATGAGAAGCCAAAGGGAAGACAGGTGAACTGCCATAATGTCTGATTTCAAAGGATTGGAGATATTGTTGGTGAGAACGGTGTATAGGCATCTTTGAGATCTATTTTTAGGAGCCAATCGTTTATTAGTAAAAGATCTCTTAACAGATGGATGCCCTCCATCTTGAAATGTTGATAACGTATGAAATTGTTTAAATCTCTCAGATTTATTACAGGTCTGTGGCCCCCTTCTCGTTTGTTTACGAGGAATAGATTGCTTACAAAACTGTGAGGTGAGAGAAAAGCTGGGATAATAGCTCCTTTTTTCTTCAAATCTAATATCTATAGATTTATGAGATTGTGATGAATTTGGTCGAAAACCAAAGGTTTCGGGATTTGGGTTTGGATTGGAGTGGAAAGAAATTCTATCTTGTAACACCTGATGGCGTCTAGAACCCATTTGTCTGAGGTAATTTGGGCCCAAACATGGAAAAAATGTGAGTCTGCCCCCCAACTTTGTGTGGAAAGAAGGGAGAATAAAGGGATTTACCAGCTGCTGGTCTGGATCGTGTGTAGCCACGTTGGCCTCTAGCCCTCCAAGGTCTTCCTCGGGAAGGGAAGAAAGGATTGGCTTGATATGAACTAGAGTATTGAATTTTCATATTGTGAAGGGCCTTGTTGGTGTTGTCTAGGTTGAAATTTGCGGCTGGGAAAGCGGCCCCTGCCTTTCCCAGCCCTGCCGAAAACCTTTGGAGTAAACACCTTTTTTAAGTGAATTCTCTGCTTTGTTGAGCGTAGAGAGTAGCCCCACATATTTCCTTATCTCCTTAATGAAGGGTATTCCGAATAGTAAGCCTTCAGCAGAAGAGCCAGGTTCCTGGGTAGCCAGTTGAGAGTCCATTTTCATAAGGACTGATCTCTGCCGCTCACCATTCAGGGCGGAATTAACATTGCCGAAAAGGCATATAGATCTCTGAATCCAACTCCTAAGATTTTCAGTGTCAACCGGTGTACCAGATTGGCACGCTTCTTTGGCTATATCGAAGATTTTGGCAAGTGGACCCAACAGGTCGAGAAGCTTGTCTTGACTAGCCTTAAAAGACCTGTTTGGGCCTTTTTTTGGGTTTTATTGAGGTACTGAATAATTATGGGGTCTAATTCAGGGGTAGCAGCAGCTTTATTAGGGATAGAAGGTCTTGGGCATTCCACCCGTAATTTGTTACTGGCGGACTTGTCGAGTGGCTTGCGCAGCCATAATTCCATGTACTGAGAAACACGAGTGGCTGGGATCCACTCAGGGGATCCCGGGGGTTTAATATTACCCGGGTCAAAAAAGGGGTTGCCTTTTTTGTCGAGGGCCAAACCCTCCGTAGCGGTAGTAGCCGCCTGATCTTGTGACTCCTGAGAGGAGACACTAAGAGGGGGTTCAACCTCCGAATCCTTGGAGGTGTCCGAGGAGGAATTGTCACTGTGGGATGTGTCAAATGAGCCAGTTTTAATATGTCGTCCTCTCGGGCAGAGGGTATGTGGTGTCTCAGTGTCATGAGAGTCTTGATCCATTTCCCTCTGCATAGAGGTCAGATCGTCAATACAGAAGTGTCTTTTGCGGGACACTTGATCAGGCTTTTTGAGTTCCTTTGATAGGGGTCTAGTGGACTCTTCAGTGGACCAGAATAGGTCTGAAGTAGAGAGACCTTGAGTTTTCCACTCATGTGTATTGTGAGCAATGGCAGCGGCCAGAGGTTGGGCAAATGACTCTTGCATCGAAGTCATGGCCATGATAATTGCTAAAGAAATGGACTTATTAGTAGAGTCTTCCTGCCTCACCCGCCGGCCCTATAAGGCTAGCGTCTGTGATAGCCTTCTTAGAATGGTCCTTAGAAGACATAGTAGGAAATAACAAGCACTTTAAATATGAATAAAATGCTGATGGTTCCGAGGGTTGGAAGGCTGCCAGGCAAACAAATATAAATATGTAGAAATATATATAGTTAGAGTAACGGAATGCAGGACGCACGGCCAACAGTGATTCAATTCTGAGGTAAGTCCTCAGACTGAAATATTCCCGCCCTCACACAAACAGCTGAGCACCAGCTGGCGGAGCCTCGCTGGCAGCGAAGGGAAGCCACGTCCCACAAGGCGGGGCAGGGGCAGAGGTTTCCACAAAGGGAGACCTCTCAAAATGTCCGCTGTGCAAAACGCACGAGCGACTCTGGTGTCCGTTTGAACCAAAGAAATGAACAACGGAGTGCACAGGAGGGCTGAAGAAAGTAAAGCGGTCCAAACATTGAAAATGCGTCCGCAGAGATAAAATAAAATGTAGGCAAAATGAGTTAATGAAACCCCTGGAAAGGGGTAGGAAGGTGAAAGAAATGAACACACAAAGGTGTATGTAATTATGCAGTATATATTAACGATAAGCAACAATAAATCTGCTACTGTGAGAGAAAGATATATAGGTGTATATATAACTCTCAGCAGCGAGAAAGGAGGAGGAGTCTAAGGAAGTTACCTATTATATTACCTGTGATATGCTCTGATTGGTTATTACCTGCATACCTAGCATGTTTGATTGATTGATTGTTTTTTCTCAACATATATTGTTTGGTTAACCCTTGGTGCTGTCCAGTAGTAAAGAAAGACTATTGCATAATACGAGCCTCCCGTCCTGCCATAAAATCAGTATCTATTACTGTTTCAAATAAAAGGACACTGTGTAAAACGTGTCTGGGTACAGAATCCAATAAACCTTTTTCACAATACTGCTTGACCAATTATCAACAAGCAAAAGAGCACACGTCAAGCTCAGATTTTGAGGTCTATGAACGCAAAATACCTTAAAAAAAAAAAGTTTATTGAAAAGTGCACATTCTCACAGAACAAAGGATGTAAAGCACAAGGTTATACACCAACATAAAAATTCCAATGCAAATCAAACACAATAAAAGTTTCAATTTCCAGCATTGAAACATATACATTATTAGTGCAAAACAGTGAACATTTGACGTTAGTCCCCATGAGACTACTGAACATATTCCAACTACAAGTGTTTGGCATGCCGGTGCTGGACATGGGACAAATCAGACAGCTTTCAAATGATTCCTACAGCAGGCATCACACAAGAAACAAAAACAGAAGAACTAATGAAAGGGGACGAAGAATGACATACTGTCCTTTGTGCTTTGGTGACTTTTGTTCCAGAGTACATTATGTTGGCCGATTGGTTTCTGGGCTACTTTGTCTTATGATTTGCACAATACTGAAATTTGATTTTCCTGTTGTCAAAATTTTACATAGATTTATAGATTGCATTTTCAAAATTCCACTTCGATTCAAATCACAGTTATGACAAACCATGCACATTTGTCTCTACATTACGTGGAATAGAAATTTGTGGCACGAGTAGATGGAGTTATTTGCCTTGATCGCAAAACACACGTAAGATATTGCAGGTCTGCTTGGATCAACTGTACTAAGCAGCATAGATGTTGAGAAGTAACGCTCTCCTTTCCTATTACATTGTTGTTTAGTCTTCGGATTAGAAAAAGTAGTCATGTGTGGACAGCCAACCTCTCCGACTCCAGATACCTATCTGCCAACGCATGATGTGACCTGTGCTGTACTTTGGCTTGGGCACCAGAGGTGACATACGTCTGAGCAAGTATCTGTGAGAACCGGTCATCCTTAGGTTCCGAGACATCGGCAGAATAAACCAATAGCGTAATGAAGCTTAGGATTTCGGCATTATTCCACCTGCAGCAACACAATGTGCTTGAACCATGCTGCTATTTTGGTAATCACTTTACATAGTAACGCAGAACAGTGTATGTTTCCTCCACGTAAGGTGCCCGAGACAAAATAATAAACATTAGATGGATAAACTGAAGACAAGACCATCATGGCTGTTGGCTGAGCCCACTGGTTTTGAGGCTGTATGGATTCATTCTTGCACTTTCTAGTTTTGGCTTTATGTCCTGGGGCTTCTCAAAGAAGTTCACCAAGGACTGCTCAGTCAAGAGAGAAGCCACAATATGCTCAAAGGACACTGCCCAGTCTGCTTCACTGAATGGCAGCGATTGGGAGGAATGTGAGGACACTTTAACGGTTTCGGAAAACACGCTGTCCTGGTCAGAGCTCGATGTGCCATTCTCTGGCTCCGGGAATTCATCAGAGTTGCTTCCGGAGCTGCTGATGCGTTGCCCAACCTCCCCAATCTGTAAAAGGAGGGTGGTCACTGTGGCAATGGCTTGGTACAACTCATTTTCCTCGGGGTCCGTGTGAAACATGCTATACAATGTCTTGCAGAACTGGATAAATTCTCTCTGTTAAGAAAGAAATAGAATATTATATATATATATATATATATATATATATATATATATATATATATATATATATATATATATATATATATATATAAAGAAACACCATAACAATTTTATTTAATATATCCTGGAGGAATAAAATTACACAAAATCTAGTTGTTTTTTTTTTTTTTAAACTCAAATAACAAGCATGCCTGAATCTATTTGCATGCAATAAAATGCAATGTAGCCCATGCAAATATGCACTTAACATGAACGTAGACTGGAGTGGGCCTTTAAGAAATAAAATACAAAAACACACTTATTTATGTTAAATAATCATTACAGCCTTCACGACCACTTCTCAGAAGGCTCATTTAGCAACAGCTGGGGCATCCCCTGTTGGCTACTCCTCAGCTATCTCATTTTGCTTGCACTCCAATGTACTGCATCAGAAAACTAGACGGTTCTGCACCGGAAATTAAGCAGCACTTTCCGACTTCATACCTGGGTCATTTTAGGCAATTCTATTTCTGTGTTCTTCTCTTTTTCTTTGGCCAAATCTTTTAGCATCTGTTTTACTTGTTTTTGATAATCAGTTTCACCTCCTGTAAAAATCAGGCCATTATTGTGAGGATGAATGGTATAAACAAGTAATATAGAATTAGAAATGCAATACTTTTCATGTAATAATATATTACAATATATGTTTATGAGAATGTGCAATGCTGGCACCTTGGACAATCCGTCCTGCAGTTATACCCACAGGTGTAACTCAAGTAAAAGAACACAATACCCCCCCCCCTTAGGAGTTCAAAAGACATGCCGTTTGCTTTGGTGATCTTCAGTGGTCTGGTTGTGGACAGCAGTGGGCCCTTGAGTGGTGACTGACAGTCCTGGTCATTCTCTGTGAGAGCTGCACTCCAAAACAAAAAGCAGATACACATTACAGCTCAAAAACACAGTTTATAAAAACAACAAAAGGTGCAGAGACACTGGGACCACAATTATCGCCACTAAAAAAGGTGCGAACTTTCATAAACGTCACCAGACTTCTTCAAGAACTTACATCAGTCCCACTCACCCACTAGAATATAGTCTTGAACATAGATTTATATTTTTATTGACGCAAGAGTGCTTCCTTTCTTCAAATTTTATTTATAATAGAGACCCTGGCAGGGCCAGCCCGACAATGGAGCCGAGTAGGGCAACTGCCCCAAGCCCTTTTTTTTTTTTTTTTTTTTTAAAGCGAAAGAGAGAGAAAGGGGCGCCGAGTGGTTTTCGCTTACCAAGCGGTCAGTACCCCCTCGACGCCCCTCTCTCTCGCCTCTGCGGCGAGTCTCCCTGCCGGCTTGTAATGCTGAGTGCCGGAAGATTACCTCATTTACGGCGCTCAGCATTACAAGCCGGCACAGAGACCGAACAGGGAGACTCGCCGCAGGACTGCTGAAAGGTAAGTACAGATGGCCTCATGAAATAATGCATATTAAAGTACTTTCAGGACCAGGGGTTGTTCATACATTAATGATTAGCGTTTTGGGTCTTTTTTAATTGACTATTTACAATTTTAGTTTTTGTTTTTGAATGGTGGCGAAACCTTGCTTCTCCCTCTCTTCCCTCTGCTGATCACACTGATCAGCAAGCAGGGCTCCTTGATCAGGTAGCAAGGGGAGCTATCAGAGATCCCAGCAGGGTACAAACAGACCCCTTCCGGGTCTCTTCTCTTTTCAGAGTCTTTCCAGTTGGTTTCACTCACACCTTCCGATCATGCAATCCTAAAGAGCATTAAAGCAACTATATTAAGGACTTACACATCTCCTACATGGCAAATAGATTGAGGATGGGGAAAGAGGCAAAGGGTAGTGGTGGTGGGGATTCCGCAGAATAAACGTAAAAAGACATTCAGTTATCATTTGCATTAACTTGCATATGATGACTAGGGTGCACTTTTAATGCATTTTCCAAGACGTTCTAATCAAGTACTTCTAATTAAAACAAAAAAGCTTACCAGGGGGTATATGAAGTCTGTACAACAATTTGATTTTGTCATTCATCTCACCATAATACATTACATCTGTAAAGAAAGAAAAAAAACTCCAGATGACAGGAAATATTTTTTAACTTGCCCCCCCCTTTATCAGTGCATGCCCTTAACGGTAGTAATTAAAGTATTCAAAACATCTTTAACATAAGGGCTTAACCCCTTAATGACAAAGCCCGTACATGTACGGGCTCAAAATGCATTTTTTTCAATGGGCTTAGGGACCGCCCATTGTCCTTAAGGGGTTAAGCCAGGACAGAGGGGCTAAAGCATGGGTACTAAGGGAAAGTTTTTGTTCAGTCAATGGGCAGTCAAGTTATTAAAAGCAGAGTTAAAACCTCACATGACCACAAAAGGAGTTTTAGTGACAGTGTCTACAACTTACAAACAGGTTTCATTATACCCTTTACATTTTGGTTCCAGATTTATTCACCTAAGGACCATGCAAACGATTTGAATTCAATAAGACCATCCAGATTTTCATCCAACAGACGGAAGAGTCTTTCGACCAGAACCTCGGTGTGTGTGCCACATGTCCAGGGCGAGGAAAGCTTGAAGAGGTTCAGGAACTGCTGGCCGTCAATCTTGTACTGATCTGTGTAGGGTCTACTAGGGTCATGACGCTCAAGTAAAGGAGAGGTCCTCTCCCAGTAACAGCTGACCAGATGCTCCCGCTGGAAGATAAGAGGTAGAGGAATACATTCAGCCGCTAGCAGACTGCATCAACCCATTTATCACGCTTATCATTTGGGATGGGGTATTCTCTCCTAAAGAAGAATATAATGTGCCAGAACTATGACTGCAGGATAGTTTAGCTATTTACAGCGACAAGGGTAGAATCTAATATATAGAAAGTAGGGACTATGTGACAATGTAGGCAATTGTTTGTCACACTGACAGAGCTCCAAGTGAAGTCCAATCAGGTAAATTATATATACAAATGGTTTCTTTCCTTTTCTAAAAGAAGAAGGATCGTTTAGAACACAGAGACCGGCAATAGACTGAACAGCAGCCACAGACCAAAGTCACAGTTTTTCCCTATAACCAAGTAAGTGGGACTACCCACTGAAACTATGGCAGTCTGAGGTGAATACATTTTAAATGTATATAGCTCTTACCTTAAACATGTCATATAGCTCTTCTAAATCTTCGTGAAGAAAGGAAACATCAGGTGAGACAACTCTTATCTTATGAGAGAATAAAAATACAGGTTAGGCTCATGGGATGGCTAGTAATAACCCTCTGGGCTAATCCATTGTACATTGAACATTGTAAGCTTGCTATTCCAAACATGGCCACATGGGGGGTCTAGCAGCCGCATCATCAAGTTATTTCTGTGACGCTCAGCAAGTGTGTGGTGTGTGTGTGTGTATTTAATATTAATATACACTTCCATGTGTACTCACACACTATCAACATTAGGCAACATATGTATTTAAGGAAAGACCTGTTCATGTTAATCTACTCTTCCTACAGCAAATGGATTTTGGGGTCATCCATCGCCATAGAAAATATCCCTGATGTAAGGAAACAAATCTATCCTGCAATTTGATGAAATTGGCTCCATTAATACCACCAACATTTAAAATCCCTCTGTAGGTTATGTAAGTTTATTTAAGTTATGGTTGTTTGTCAACTTGTGTATACGATACTCAAAACTATATATAAAGCACAGTGTAAATCGTTAGCACCCTATAAATAAGACACTTACAACATTTTGCTTTGTAGTTTCCTCATGGTTTTGGAGTACGCGGATCCTGTGTTTACAACGCAAGCGCTCAATCTGTTCCACAGAATTATAGCCAAATTTCTGAAACAATATGCAATCAACCAAACATGTTATTATAAAATGACCCAAGTCACATTATATAAAATTAAAGATTATGCTAAACAGAGTGACATTTGAGTCCACGTTTAATCTTCCCACTTTTTACTGTACTGTGGAAGCAATTCATTGTTTGATGTACACTTCCACACACACACGCATATTTAGATATACACACACACACACACTCCCTCCTCAACATTAGCCATGTGTTATATAGGGCCAACGTAGCCCCTTTCACAGAAGCGATGAGTAATTGCTTCATTATTGTATGCCCCATCGATATCGCCATGCAGTATACCTTGCACATATTTGCCCCCAAGCTCTCTATATAACACACACACACTCCACCTGCTCTCTGCGGGTCTTTGTAATGGCATTGGTTTGCATACCTCGTATGAGTCGCGAATCAAGTCTGCTATATCTGTGAACGGGTAGTCTTCCTGCTCGTTATCCGGTTTCCCGATGGGAGGCAGAGGACTTTCTTCGTTTCTAACATGTTCTAAGAACCTATACATAGGAACAGATGCATTGATAGAGACTGAGGCTACATTCAGATGCAAAGCAAATATAGCCTTACCTACTAAACCTCTGCAAACGAAGGGATTCTTTCTAGGGACAGACAAAATGGCTCTGGAGGAGTGATGCACTTTATGTAAGTTACGGTATAAATCGTACATTAATAAAAGCAACAGAAAAATAAACAAACCTTAAACTTTTCCCTTTAGGACCCTTTAAACCTGAAACAATGAGCTCAATAATACCCATGAATCGTGGGTATAATATGAATTAAGATGCCCTCGATGCTGTTGCGTTTATCCAACTATACAGATACAATTTCTTTTAGAACGAAGAACACTGTAAAGCAATGTTGACTAAGCTGCAATGTCTCGGAAAATGACGTTTATATCCCACATACCTGCTCAGGATCATGAGGGCCTGCCCATCATCTTTGCTGTTGCAGAGCTCCTCTGCGGTGGCATCCAGGACCGCCAAACCAATTTGGAAAACTGCCCGGATGCCATCATAAAAGAAACAGTCCACAACATTGACAGCACTCTGAAGGGGCATGATACTGATGAACAGGGTGAGGAACCACGATAAAGAGATTGAGGCCAACGTAGATAAATCAGTGATGTGCTCAGCCAGCTCAGGAAGGCGCTCTTGTATTAGTTCTTCAAAAACCGACTGGTCGACTTGAGCGCCTGTAGGCAACGTAAACAAGGTTGAGCCGGACAGTGAAGATGAGATGTGTTTCTATGCACATGACACTTATGACAAGAGAACCCCAGCTCAGAACACCCAACCGACCCAGTTCCTCTTTAGACCATGTATAATACACAGAAAGCCCTAGCCCATCAGTTTCATAGTATTCTCAGTTCTGCCACGTCACATTGACAGTGTATGTTGGTATCATCCGTGCCGTCTTGCCACGTCATATCGTCAGTGTCCTATCAGTATCTTAGTATTCTCCATTCTGTCCTGCCATGTCATATTAGCAGTGTCCCAGCTGTATTTTAGTATACATACCATCTTCAACACAAGTTAAAAAATGGACGTTATTTGGCTAAAAAAATACATATAGAAGCATTCAATTTAGACACAACAGATTTTCATGGGATAGGGTCGATTCCGGTTTATCCAATTAAAGCATTTAAAGCTAGCCTGGGTACATTAGGAGAAAGTAGCACGTTGATCAGACGACGGCAAGATGAATTTATTTAAATGGAACGTATGAACAATAAGTGTTTACTATAAACGCGACTTGGTTTATTTGGAATTTAGTGTTGCATAACAAGGTTTGTTTGACAAGTGAAATCGTAAGACAGAATAATGCGCAGAAAAGGACATTAGCCTAATGCTATAAAATGACCCTTTACCAAAACTGCTGGACACTTACCGATCACCCTGTGATTGAAATAATCTGGAAGCATCCTTTCACAGACAGCCACCAATAACCAGAACGCTTCCTCTTCTTTGGCATAGAGAAGCAAGACGGAAGTCAAAATATTCATGGACTGAAATAATTGAATAAGCAGAATAATTAACTGTTGTGACACAGGAATTAAGGTCCGATATAAATGTATTCATAATAATTTAGCGAGACCTTGCATGGCCAGTAGCAAAGCTAAATTCTTGCAATTCTGGACATTTCTCTTTTATTCTTACTAGATACAAACAACATAATTTAGCATGGTTCTAGAAAAAACCAGACTAGGGGTAAGGAAGCAAAGCAAGTTTCTGATCCCACAGATGTAAATACGTGTTTTTACACCAAAATGAACCATGCACCTTTTCATTAAATATGTATAGAGACACATACACGTAACCACTTAACAAGCCCGGGTGAACTGGCAACGTAACACAGGGGCTGGTGACCCCCTTTGGACCTGTCACCCTAGACCAATGGTTCTCATCCCAAAGATCCAGCTTTTTGAATCCCCCCATTGTAAGAGAAGGTGCCAATTTCTGAATCCTGCCCAGTTTGTAGTCCTTGAGGACTGGGTTGGCAGAACACACTGCTGCCAGGGACGTAAAAATGTTATTAATGTATAAAACGTAGGCATTATAGAAACAAATACCAACAAAACTGGCATCGTTCTCTTCTCACCTGACAGTATCCGATTTTTGGGTTCCTGTATGCATAAGCAGTAAGCACTCTTCTCAGAGCCGCAATGCCTGTCTCGTTCTGAAAGGCGGGATGCTCCGGAAGGGACCGGTGAAGATCCCTTTCGATCTCTTCAGTCGCCATACAGCATTTGCCCATGGACTCCTCCACCAGCTTATTGTAGTACCCCGGGTGTGTCGGGAGGTCAGTTACTGCATCTAATGACGCAAGAAAAACAAAAATACAGCGTGCTTGAAAAAGATCTGCAATACATGAAATTACATGTTAAACTCTAAATGAATGGAGGTTTTTGTTAATGAAGACCTTGTTGCAATGTAAGTGCAAAAGGTGATACTATCATCAGCACCAGATTTCTGAAGGGGTGTTCTTAAAGAATAAACACTTCTCAACACTTTTGTGGGTATCTAAGTTATAGGGGTTGACTCTTCAGTGGAAAGTCCCTATGCCCACCTGAAAATATAAGCCACAGTTCTCCACGCAAGGATTCGGGTATCCCCATGGCAACAAGTTTTCGGATTTTTTCTGTGCGAAACATGCAGACGGTCCTACCGTACTCCGAGAAATGGTCGTTCCACAAGTGCTCTTTTATCTGCTCTCTTGACTGTTTCAAACAAGAAGAACACACATTAAAGATTCGAAGAGCTCTTCAAATAAGCAAAAATGACACTAACAAGGAGACGGCTTGCGATAACTATAGTCGTATGACAAATAAGAGCTAAAACCTTGAAAATCTTTATAGACCGGGATTTTGATTTTTTTTTTAATGTAATGTTAGGAAGAGGATGGTAGATAAGTGGAACAACCTCCCATCAGAAGTGGTGGAAATTAATACAGGGAGAGAATTTAAACATGCATGGGAGAGACATATGGCTATCCTGAATCTAGAACAAGACCAAGGACTGATTCAAGTTCAAGGGTTTGTATCAGGATAATCAGGCCGAATTGTTCGTATGGAGCACTGATTTATATCTGCATGTTAATATACATAGTCATTTTTGGGACTCTCCACTACAATCCAGCCTTGTGGCAGGTAGATCGATTTAGATACATTTTCAGTAAAACGTGCTTTTCTATCAAAGGTGAAGCCGACGTCATCGTATATTAAATGGATTAGCAGAATCCAAACTATGATAATCCTTGGATAACGGCGCCAAAGGCAGACAGCATATTTTGAAGATAATGCCTTCTAGAGAAGGTATGGTACAGGAACTATATAAACATTAAAATGGTCTCGCTATATCTTGTATAGAAAGTTGCCCAAAGATATTGAAAGATGCATTCAATAAACACAGGCTGTAAATATATATCACTGCTGTAGACTGTGTGGGAAGAACACATTCTGCAAAGCAAAACATTCCTGGCCCACAAGCAGCCTGCGCTCAAGAAAAGGGCTAGAGAAAATAACCATTTCCTCACAAAGCTTCATCTGAATATTCTGTACATTGACTAATAGTGCAACTATCAGAAGGACAGATTTTAAAAACAGTGATGATGATATCATCAGCCTGTATTACAAATATCTTGATGAAGTCACTTCCTGTTTCCAATAAAATGAGCACACGCAGAAGCTACCGTTATTGGAGAATGCCAGACGGGTACCTTGGTTCTCACTATGTCTTTGGTGTGGGAGAAGGATATGACCGGTGGCCAATTATGAAACCGATTGGGGACACCTATGTGACGATGAAGATTCTTATGGTTCATAGATCCTAGCAAGGAACAGTCTTAACTCTAGCTGACTGGAGCTGCAGGGCGACTTAATCTTAGCAACATCAAAGGACTAGCTAAACCAGACTCATCTGCAACCTAAGTAAGGATACTAGTGAGGATCAAAATATTCAAAACAATTTCAGTGTGAGCCAGCTCCAGCAAACAATGGTTCAGCAAACTATATTCCGAACGGAATGGTGTCCACGTGTTGCTAATAGGACTAAAATATTGCTTATTTATGTAAGCATCCACTCCCTTATTACAACTCTCTACTAACTGATCTCTCGTCTCCCGCCTTTCACTCCACCAATCCATCGTGAACCCTACTGCCAGATCAATTTTCCCTTCACTTTATCCGTTGGCAAACTGTGCCAATCACACCACTGGTTCCCTACACCCTTCAAAAATCAGATTCAGACTCTGTTTCTCATGTGTTCGGGAACTTATTTTGACGGCAGGATCTTTTAGCCTACTTCACTTTGAAAGACAGGTCTACTTCAAATCGATATTTAGATTCAACAAGGCTGGCAATAATCATGCCTGGTGTGTCTTGTGACATTGAACTCCATTATCAATTACATTTTGTTAATTGGTTGATTTAGTTGATTTAGTAACTAAGAGCCAAGTAGGGTCAGACAGCTTTCCCTTTATACATTAAATTATCATGAAAAAAACTGCATTTTGTGCTAACTCCAGTTATCTGTGCCTAATCTTAAAATTAGTTTGATGATTTAAGTATGACAAATAAGCAAAAAAATAGAAAAAAAAACAAAAATCGCACAGTATAAACCTTAATAACTTAAAGAATGAACACTTTTACATACTTCAATTTAAGTTCCAAAATATCTTTTGTTGCTTCTTGCCTGTTACAAGTAAGGAACAAGTAACTGTTGTAGCGGCTCTGAATAGGATATTGTGTTTTACGGGTCTGGGTGTATGCAAAGCAGTTATGTTCAGTAAAAAAAAAAAAAAAAAAAAAAAAAAAAAAAAAAAGAAGAACAGTATATTGAAGTAATGATAAAGCCAAACAGTTTTCTGCGGGCTTACTTACGTTCCTCTTTCTCAAGAGATTTAACCGTAAGAAATTAAGAGTGTTCTTTACCATCCCTGCCTTGGTGCTCTCAGTTCCTGTTTGATGAAAAGCTGCCATTAACGCTTCTGCATTCGTTGACAGCGTCTCATTACCAATTCCATCTTCGTTTTGGTTAACCATTACGTTCATGTTACCAAGCCGGTCTTCATTCAACCTCTGGCCAGCCACACAAAGACAGAGAAAACATAAAGGGAAAGCAATGTTAGCAGGGTACTAAGTGTGGGGAGTCCTATATACTTAACAAGCCTTGTCAAGATATATACAACTAAAGAAAATGGCTACAAATTACACATAACTGCCCACTAGGCAGATTAGCTGCCATCATTCCCATCATCTCTGGAATAGGGTCACCAGACCCCATACCTTGCTTAATACAGACCGCTACTTCTGATGAATATAAATATCCTATAGCATTTTTTGAAAAGTTCTGTTTATTTTCAGGGATCATATTTATTTACCATTTCCTTATGCCGGATGGACAGGGTGCTGGTCTGCACACGTTCCAGCCTGAGCAGCAAACTGCTCACCAAGCTATCTCGGTCTTTCAGCTCAATGAATTGAAAAGCCATCTGATGCCGTATGCTGATAATGATGGGGTTGGGAAGAAGGCTGGTGTCCTCCATCTTCTCAACGCTTACAACCTGAAAATAATAAGAACCATTCGGTTATCAGGCAATATCTGGTGAAAGGGAAACACACCAGATATTGTTCAGTTTAACATAAAATTTAAAATAACAGTTTGAAGCCTATCTAAATGCATTCTGGACATACGGCGAGTGGATGGAAATTATATATTCTTGGTAATATTATGGTAATCATCAGAAACTATCACTCATACAGCTAGTAGTGTGCATCTTTTTAGAAACCAATCTTCTGTGTTATACAGTTTAGACGAGCTGCTAGAATTATACGATTCACAGCTTTTCCGAGGGAATAGAGGTTAGATCTCTCTGTTAAGACACAGGCATTATACCTGCATTAAAACCTGTCACTTTACAGTTATACAGGGGTATCTACATTAACTTTTGTTGAGTAGAGCCATTGGCGTTTGTGATTTAGATCTAGACATCCTTCTTCGTAAATGTTGCCCATCACAAGTACCAATCATAGTGAAACTAAGGGGGTTCAAGGCAGGTGAACTGGTTCTAAGAGACAATAAGTGATTATACTACCTCTTTAAGAGGGATGACAACATTGCATAGCCCATCTTCCTTGCTGGCAAAGCACAGGTAGCTGTCGGAGGCATATATCCTCCCGGCTGTGTGACAGCGGCTGAAGGGTGTCCACAAAGAACAGTCAAGCACCTCATGCAACGCCTCCTTTCTTGGCAGCTTAAAGAGGGCTCGGAAAAACTCCTTCTGCGCCCTTGCTTCCAGATCCCTACAAACAGAAACACACAATAAAATCTCACCTTTGCGTGTATGCGTGTGAAATACCCGGGTTTATTATGCACACACGGACCTGCAAGAATTCTCATATCTCTGTCACAAGTCTAGTTTACGACGCGTAATCTATGCTCTTGCTGTGGAGCTTCAATGCTTAGTACTCCTCGCTAAAACATGTTGTGGGAAGAGTACAAAATCTGATGTATGGGCACTTTAATGAAGCACTGCCGCAATTTACAATTTCAAACAAACCAACTCAAACAATACAATTGGCGCATAGAAACCACGTCCTCAATTAGTTGAACATAAAATATTTACACAGCTTTTTAACATTCTTATGGCATAAGCTCAGTGCGAATAAGCACATTGTTTGGTCAGCAATGGCTTGTAACCAGTTTTCTATAGGTTACTATATCTTTTCTGTGTCGTTCACGGTGCAGTAGGAATATGGGACATGCAGGTTTGATGGTCCACCGCCCCTTGGTCATAAAAAGAATCGGTGCAGATTCTTCTATTAGGTGATCAAGCTCCCCAGTGCACCACTACTCAACAGGCCAGTTTGGGAGATCCATGATCTTCCTTGTAAGGAGCCCGGTTATTCTGCAGTGGTCTGTGCTTCAGCATTCAGTAAAGAGGGGAGCGAGACCAAAGTTAACTACTGAGGGTTGGATGGCAGGATGCCCTGGGTCAGACAAAGGGTATTGCCCAACCTAATATATCACTACTGATGCCAGTAGTCAAAAGATGTGCATGGACACAATGAACCCATGTCAGTTTATTTAGAAGAAAATTAGGAAGTATCTGTTTCAAACGCAAGTCAAGAGAACACAACACAACTTCTTGTTGTCATTTCAAACAAACATACAAAGAGGAACAGCCAATTCACAAAAACAAGTAAAAGAAAGCCAGGTTGACAAAGAACGTCCTTTCCGGTAATGAACAGGCGGTTGTGTACTCCCAAGGTTCAGCATTAAGGATGTGCATCATGTCAGAACCAGTGTAAATATTTCCACATTAAAAACAATAGGGTTACGTATAAATAAATACATTCAAATTATGTCACTTTATGGGCGTAACAACCAATGGAATGTTTCTGCTAACAGCACCATTTCACTGGGCAGTATGGAGACAAGACCACTTTAAGACCCAAATGTCCAATTTCTTCAACATTTGGAGAATCTCCCAGAACATTCCAGATGACTTAAGTAGAAATATTTTAGAAATTCTGAACTGAACATAACCTGAACAGTGTGTTAATAATGTATGTACAGAAGCTCAGTACGTGTTCCCTGTCGGTGGATATCGACCAACTCGTCAAGAAACTTGATGAAACTAGCTTAGTGCCACTGACACAGCTAGCAACTCTCAATACCAAAGACCGACACAGTCCACGTAGAAGCAGCAACCCAAAGCCACCTCTTAAAAACTGTTAGCTCACATTACAGGTGCAATTTACAGACACGCTGACAATTGTGACCATGGCTTCACTTAATTGTACATGCAACAGTATGGGTTGAAAGGTTACTAAATTACATATAAACGGAAACAGAGACTAAATTATTTTCATCTAAAGAGACCTCAGAGAGCCTAGAAATTTACGTTTCTTTACATCGTTAGAATGTAGGCATGCTCACAAGTAGGGCCCTTTTTGTGCCTGTGAGCTTACTATCTAGCTTATTTCATTTATTTCTTGGAAGAGGAAGAAGCTTCTCATTATCTTCCCTGCAGGCATTGCTCCATAGCCTTGCATTTCTCATTACAATGTGTATGATCAGCCAGACCCTGCTGGATCTCTCCCCTCCTGCAAAGTCTTTCTGGTGGGTATCGGCATTGACACTCACCAGAACAGATTGATCTCCCTGCCGCTAAGGGAAAAGGCTGGGGACATAATCGCTATCTTTTTTGGTTGAACCGGTAATTATCATGTGCCAAGTAACTAGTTTGGGGAGAGGACAGACAGAAACAAGGAGGTCCCAGATTGACTCATCTGTTGCCCCATAGCCAGTCCCCCACGTTTGACCGCTGGAAGATCTGGTATCATATTCAACTGAGCAGAAGATTTCTAGCAGCTCATCTATAACAGGTAAAAAAAAAAAAAAAAACCCTATTTCATGGCCTGCGATACAGCTGAGAACAGGAGCATGTGTTGACTTCATCCAAAGCGTTTAAGGGAAAAATATAAAACGGAAACACAATCATGAATAAATGTACAGTGTTTTGATGCTCAAAACCCACAAAGAGCCACTGATGTGCATTACAGAAGCCAAAAAACAGCCAAAGGGCATTATGACTAGACACGTGGTCACACTATCTCCTGCTGTAACTTTGCCCAAAATGGCCACAGCGAGTTGCACGATGCAGTCACTAGAGGTGGATACACCACTTGCATTTGACAAGACATAAAACAAATCAGTCAAGTACTAAATGTATATACCGTGCAATGGAAAAGAGAAACATTATATTGGTTTCATGCCAAATTAAGCCACATCACTATAGTAAATAAAAATAAGTGCTGCGTGACAGTCTGAGACTAAAGAAGGGGAAAAAAGAAAAGAAAAGTCAATACGGAGCAGGATGCCTATTAGCTATAATTTTTTTGTACTCATCAATTCTACCCAAGACCATGTTTTAATGACTAATAAAGCTCTCTTAGAAACTGCTCCATTAAATATTCATGTGTGTGTACAAATTTGGAATGATGGGAAGTACACTAGACTGGAAGCCCCAGAGCCAGGCTGAGCAGAGACATGTAGACCAGGTCCCTCAGCAGCAGAGGTGATATCATAACGGAGGATGAAGACAAATGCACATGAAGTGCTTCACAGAAAATGTAGTAATTCAGGAGCAAAGCATAAGAATAATTTACATAGTGCTAAGACTAGCAGGATGGCTTGAAAAATATTCTTCAGGTCAAGAAGCTTGATTGATGTAGGGGGTAATAGCTTCAGATATTTTTGAGTCAATGAAGCTTCAGCTATTTTTGCAGCAATGATTTGTCCTCTGCTAATACAGCCCTCAGATCATTTTAATTAACATAACAATAAAAACAAATGAAAGAACCAATTATAAAATGGGAGGAAAGGAGGTAAAAATGAAGCTATGATAAAAGAAAAGTATATTGGTCTGATAGGGAAAGAAGCTGGACAGTTTTAACACACAGCTCTTCATGCTATTTGATTTGCTTCACACAAATTTGGAACCAAAACATGACTGATTATTGTCCCAGAAACGCTAACGGAAATTGATCAGAATCTGTTGCTTCCTACTGAAATAAAAGTGTGACACTAGTGGCTCTAGAAAATTGTAACTAACCATACTTGGATGGAAAATGGATGAAGAAGACTGGTGGAGGCCATCCTATAAACGGAGGTTACTTCTGAAAGGCATCTTCTGTCTGATTAACCAACAGGAGGCTACCCAGCTACCTTGAAACGTCAACTCTGATGGTTCTCAGTTGGCTCTTGGTCAAAGGCCAAGAACCATGAGGTTTGTAGTTCACAAGGACAAAGAAAAATACATATCTGGTTAAGCTGCTTATGCATTTACACGAGACCAATCGTGTGCTACTTTATAGAGACTGATATCAGTGACATCCTATATGAGGTATTAATTGCCCACAGTAACCAAAGCTTATCCGCCAAGCAGTCAAGAGAGAAAAATCAGTTAAAATATGTTTCCTGTGAAAATAGAACATTACCTTATTTGCCCTGCAAAGTACCTGAGATCATTATGAAATAAATTATATGACATTATAGCCAAATACAATAGTTATGGATGAATACATTAATTTACCGTCTGGTTATCTGTGTAGGCTCCTGAAGATTTGCATCAAGTTCAAACATCTCATTGTCCAGCAGTCTTCTTACAGACACATCTGCCAGTTGTTCCATTATCCTGAAAACCTCATTAATATCAAGGAACATGGAGAACTCTCGCTCCTTGTCACGTGTAGAGACTATGATGATGTCAGTCATCAGAACATTAGATGATCTTTCAAGTTTCTGAACATCGACCCAGGGGATCACAATCTTTACTGAAGAATAACAGGGGGGAAAAAAGTAATTAGCGGTATTCATATGAAACCTCATCCAGCATCGCCAACTATCAAAGAAGGGCTAAGCTAGCTGGCCATGTGCAAATACATAGTAAAAAAAATCTATTTACATGTTATACAAGGCCAACTCAGCCCTTGTTGAAGGAGACACGCACTGGGCTTGGTACCAGTTATATGAGATTTTTGCAAGACAGCCAAATATAATCATCAGCTGCAGGAATCAAAGATTAAAAGAGATGCACTGAACTGTTCTGGCCTTTTTATTTTAAGACAGTAAATCATCTCGGAGAATGTATGAAAAAGCCAAAGCAGAAAAGCTATCGTTAAAATCCACATGAAAATAAAGCGACTGCAGGATGCAAAGGTCTACGAAAAAGTCGAATACATAAAAGGTTTTCATCTAGAAACGTAATTGTAAAAGTCTAAGTGATCTTAACATGGAACTAAAGCATACGTTATAGAGAAGAGGGACGTAATCCACCCAAAGTTTTATGACAGCGCTCCCTGGGTCAAGGATAGTTTGCAACATAAAGAACATCTGTTTATGGTCACTTTATGTGTGTAATTTAGAGAATAAAACATAAAACAAATTAAGCGCAACACCACAAGGTCTGTATTCACACATCCTAAATAGCTAACGGTAACTCCCAACTGCTTGCTATCTTCTATCTCAGTCACGCTAAATAAATGTATGCTAAGCTTTTACAGAATTGGACCTCGGCAGACATGGCAGCTGGAGACCAGATCGACTTGAAGTTTAATAGACAGGATTATGTTGGGTAACACGGTCTTCCCAATTAAGTATAATTGCATTGCAATGGGAATTAGGCTGAGGGTTAGTTAGAAAGAACACAAACAGAGCAAAACAATGATGTTTATAGCCCAAAATTTCGCTGGCAACGACCATACAGCATGCCAAGCACGACTTAAAAAGTGCTGTAAAACATCCTGTGGATGCCAACACTGCTACGGAACGCTGACAGTACTCTATTCCCACTAGTTCCATCATTGGGATGACAATTACATAACGTTTGTACAGAATATCTGCAGCAAATGTTTGGCAAACTGAATTAACTGCTGAGCAGCCCCTTTCTTGGTAATCAAATGACTGCCTGGCACTTTTCAGGCTTCTGATACACCACTGGTATTAACACAGAGCTACCATCAAGTGGCATAAATGTAAATTATGGTCAATAACTATTGGCTCTGTAGCTTGGTCAATATTGTTTTTTTAAGAAAAGCTTAATTAAATTATTAACAGATCTACTGACAGATCTAAATCCCTTGCAAATGGCATATCAATTTTATGAGGCATATGTAATGCAAACAAAATGTTAATGGTATGAATTGTAAAGAAATTCTGTGCTTTCATTTGGTCACCTACATTCCTTTCCGAGAAAGAAGGAGTAAAAAGAGAAGTGGTTAATGCTCAAGTACAGCCAGCCCTGCCTCGGCACCCGTCCTTTCCAACAGCAGCAGGAATAAAACGCCACAAGCTTCTCGGCCTCAGGGAAGCTGAACCTGCTCTCAAACTTGACCAGGCCTTCACGGAACTTCTCTGGATCATCCTCTTGTTCAGCCAACTTGCTGGTGGTCTCCTCAGCAATGAGACCCTGTAATAACACAAAATAAACCTGGTCTAATGGTTGATTTGGAGATCACTAATCAGCAGTGATACATGAATGGGAAGAAATAATCATGCAGACCCTGAGAAAAGTCAATCAAGCTATCGTTCCCTTCATTGACTTTATAAGGTTTTTGTTTTTTTTAATAATGTGCAAAACCCATTAAAATCGCTTTTCTGTTCCTTTCTTCTGCTGTTCTGAAGAATTGGTGATAAAGCTGGTCTTGATAAAATCGAGCAGTGTTCTGCTACCTTCGGTCAGTCACTTAGCCTAAGTATTCTATATAGTCTTGAGTAAGGGCATGCCCGTGATTTATATGAAAGACACACACATTATATGTATATACACATATATAACCCACCATGCACACTATAGACCTATTCTCTATTAGCTTTTATTATAAAAGCTTTCCTAGACGATAAGTTTAGTATAAAGATGTCCAAATATTGGTCAAATGCTACTACCCATCTTGAGATCTTTGATAGAGGTGTAGGGTCCCCAGTAAAGTGCTAAATATATACTATAAGCTGATATAATCAGCAAAAGGTTATTATTGACCATAAAATATAAATAAAAATATTTATTTGCAGTTACATATTTTGTGGGTAACGGCTGCATGGGAAAACAAACAAATAGCAGAAAATTCCAGTATTATGTTATGGAAATTAGCTATTTTGTGGAAGTGGTACTTCTCTTTTAAAACATTTTTTTTTCAACACAGAAGAGTATTACGGCTTTTGTTTTGTGCTACTGCGTGTATTCGATTCACTGCTCTGCATTTTATTCGGTTTAAAGACCAATCCTACTTTTAAAATTAAGTACGATTCTGGAAAGATGACATCATAACGAGAATACGTAGCTGTGCTTTGTCTATCCAGCGACAGGGAGTTCATATATTAATTACAAGACATTGCTTCCACCCAAGAGTCCTGCTTCAACTTGAAACAGATGTGAAAGATGAAGGATTGTCTAAAGATAGAAGATGATGGAAGTGAGTTACATTTCTTGTGCGATAAGATATACACTAGTTGTGACATAATTACTTGCATATATAGCAATATTTTCACAATTTTGCTTGCTTCTAAGAAGGCTTCCAACGCAGGCACTCTGTTTGTTCCATTTTACTTAAGAGAAAATAACATTCAAATATACTGATGTCCAAAAGGTTCATTATTTAGCCTAATCCGTTCATACCTTTACTTTCCCTTTGACAAAGTTGGAAATATCTTCCTTATTATCAAAGACTGATAAAGTGTGGAGCAGGTTCTGTTCCAACCATTCCCAGTGCTGGTTGATCTCCTCCGCAGTGGCCCCTGGTAAAAAGATAATGAATGAGAACAGCTACACCATGTACACCACATCAAAGTCAGAATTACAAAGAGCAAAAATCAGAATACTTCATTCCTTAAAGAACAAGTCCTTAAAATCAAAACTGCTTTAGTCTTCCAAAATGACTGCTTTGACAATTAGGAGAACAGGTCTTTTTTATATAAATAACTCCATATGGTCTTTAAAATGTCAAAACTTCCCAAGTATACCCAATAACTTACTAATTCAGAGTTAACTCCTGATTGATGGCAAGCAGCCCAAGGGGTAGCAAAGACCAGTGTAGCACAGCCTTTCCTATAGTCTCATTATGCTATGTAGTTTAATGCATACGACTGCTTAAAATGCCAGATGCATTCCCTGCTCGGCAATGAGCATTTCCGGCTGTAGCTATGGTTAAGGCGAGTCTTCCTGGCTGGAATCACTGAGAGCAGCAATGGCATTTTCTTATTTTACTTAATGCATATTAAAGTCTGCAATTAGTATGTAATCCAGGCTGGTGAGGCTGTAAAGGGACAGAAGACTGTCCCGTAAAAGGGAACTGTCAAAGTCTTACCAGGCATATGTCCCTTGTAAACATACGGGCAACATTTAGGACTAAAGTCGCAGGAAACTTTTACACACACGGTACTCCAGTTCTTAATAGGGTAATGTACCTGAACGTTAGATGTTTACCGGAGATTTTACAGTATACTCAAACGTCAGCAACCAAATAAAGCATAATGGAATTCACGCTGAAGTGTAATTAGCTTAACTTAGTGAAAGTGTATGTTCTAGCACTGCGATTACACACATTTCCAGGTAGCCAGGATGGCCAAGATGATTATTCTTTGGGCACCACAGGTAAGCAAACATATTGCATTGTTCAGTTTCTGCTTGGTAAAGCATCAGTTAATGTAAAATGCATATTAACTTAGACAGGTTTTGGTAAATGGGACGACAAGTACACTGGTTTTGAATCCCAATTGCGTTATCCAAATTAAAAAGAATAGCCCAAAAATATGTTTATGCAAAGAAAAAAAAAAACACGATTAGGAAATTAAATACAGTAAAAAGCATTTAAAATGCACACAATAAACTATAAAATAATATGACTTATTAAAAATACATAGCAGCAGAAAATTGGCCAATCTAGCTTACCATTCCCTCATGATCTTTTGTACTTAAAACTTTTTTTTTTTTTACAGTAATGGTAATTTAAAAAAATACAGAAACATTTAGTGGTTTTGGAGATGTCTAGCTTCTACCGTGTTAAAGGGACACTTCCTGGAGAGAAGAATATGCATTCTTCCAAAAGAAAAGAAAAAAGTAGCAAGAAAGCGCTTCCATTGAAATCAATAGGAGCGCTTTCCATCCATGTGTACAGAGGTATGAACAGGACTCTGGCCGCTAACTGGAGGGGAGTATATCACAAGGCATTTAGCTGGGGGTGGGAGAAAAGGGGCAAATGCATAAGGGGGATTAAAACAGAATCCTTCCACACATTTGCAAAAGGGGCAACTCAAAAAACATAATACACCGAGCAGCTATCAGCTGCATTAAAGCGTACATGATGCATGCATGACTTGTGAATATACTGGAAAACAACTCCCATAACCATTAGCTAGAGGATGCACAACACCGCCATTCTACATGTGAAACCATCCATTTCTTGTTTGCAACATTTAAAGCCAATTTTTATTTAACCTTTAGCAAAACAAGCTTGGAGGACGGGGATCTGGCTTTGTTATTGAAGGATTTATGGTAAGCCTTGAAGTGCACGCACACACAAGTTATTAGAGGTTACCTTCAGATCCTGGGTCATGCAGTCACTGAGCATGCGCACAGCATCAGCTCTGTAACTCACCAATTGCTATGGCCCAGTACACCTCTGATCCGCTCAGTAACTCACCACATGCGATGGCCGAGTAAACTTGTGATCCAGGGACCTGCAGCAGTATTCGAAATGGGGCAACTCGGGCATTGGAGTCCAACACAGCATCCAGCGCCCCAACTAGGCGGCCTGCGTATTGAAGAAGAAACATTACATAGATGGGCAAAAAAAAAATTTTTTCTTTTAAAATACATCAATACCTGTGCTACTGTAGCCCACAAGATGCCCTCCAACCAAACAACATTTCTATATGTTCTTAAACATAAAGGAAAATTACAATTAAAAGGAACTGCACCTTAAAGTTTTTATTTTAGTGACTAACAACTCAACTATTATTATCAAGCCATAATGTTCTGACTAAAGTGGCCATCTTGATGGCATTACTATTTGTATTTTTCTTAAGTTGCCAATGACTACTGGAAAAAGTCATATGGGCCGATTGTAAACCCATGCTTACAATAAACATACATTATAATATGGTGATGAAACGAAGATATAAAAAGTAGATCTTAAAGCGTGATCAGACTTTGATATAACACAAGCGACAGAAACCTGTCTCACAGTCTCAATCTGAGATAAAGAGAATTATTTATCACACATCCAGAGGCAGGAACAAAGCTTGGCTCAAATGAAAGATCTGGGTAGGGAAGCAGCTATAGCTCAGGAGGACTGTCAAAAATGTGAACTGCTTACCAAGTAATGGGAGAATTCTGGGAGGGAAAAAAAACCCATAATATATTTATATCTATATATATATCATCAGATGAAGCCTTAATTTGAGCTAGATAAATTCTAAAGCATGTAGCAGGAAATACAAAACAAAAAGTTGTCCAAATTTCAGTTATAAAAACAATTGAAAAGAACCTCTGAGGTCTTTATGGGACTTTACAGCTTACCGTACAAACGTTAATCTACTAAAAGCTATGAGAACATCAAACTTTGGGCTATCTTGTCTGTGGCCAGTACGACAACATCCTTTCTTGTACTTTTTGGGTAGTTGGACACTTCGCCTGAGACTCTCTTACTTATCATGAAAGGCCAAATCTGGAGAGTTTCATACGCAACCAAAGGTAACACACAGTCGATATGCCTTCTTAATACTCGGAAGATGGCTTTAGATCACAATTCTATTCTACGCAGTGTGGAAGGCTCATAATAACGGCCTTGACTGTAATGATTGGACTGTATATATTATTCTCCTTTTGCTTATAAGTGTTCATTTTAAACAGCAACGTTTTCTGGAAATGCAGACCCTTTCCCGTATTCTGAATACAAAGAACAGAACTGACAAAGCAAATATTAAAGGCAAGAATCCGACAGGCAGTTCAGTAACACGCCAGGAAAGCACATTATCCAGGCGCCAGTGCATTAAACATTAAAAATATACACGAGAACAGGAACATTTGCGCTCCTACTGCTAATTCTCACATTATTGTTACGGCTTCCCCGTGTACATTTTTATTATTTGATCCGTCCTTATCTGCACGATGCCGATTATCTGTCTGCGATGAACATATCTGCATTCAGTGCAAACGATTGCCTTATAATACGGGCAATGAGCAAATGGCCCGTAATCATCCTTTTTAACCTGTTACTCTATCCGCCCTTAACACTGACAGTACAAAGACAAATTTATTTTCCCTGCAAATATTTAAAAAGGTTAAAAATAAAGATTTCCATTGTTTTTTTTAGTTTTTTTTTAGTTACTGTACTATTGGCATGAATCAAGCATTTCCGTTATGTCCAAGCATATTTGGTACATCTGTTTATACTTTGCTGCTCTCAGAACAGAAGAAAAAGTGGCCATATAATACCAGTAACCCCTACTAAAGAAAGATGAACGTGTGGACTGATATGATGAGATCATCTCCCTGCTTCCCTAAACGCTCTTCTACCCTCCCTTTTATTCTTCTTACATTACAAATAAGTAGTTAACTGTTTTTTTTTGATGAATTTGTGGTTCATTTGTTCTTAGGAGCCACAGAATTGCTACCCGTGGTAGAACTACAGTCAACTTTTCCAACAGGACAGAAGAGCCATTCATTGTCTCAGTTTGTAGAAGTAGGACACCAGCATTCGCTGTGCTTCAAGGAAGCGCTGCCCTCGACTTGATATATCAGAAGTCACATTAGGTATAACGGCTTAAAGAAGGACAGCTGCTTTGGGCAACATAATACAGCAATGCATTTTTTGTCCTCTAGAATGCAAAGTATTGAAATGGGCAACTCCAATTACAAGATTTAAAAATAAATAAGGGGCTTACCCAAAGCACATATTCAGCAGTGGGCTAATCCTTAATTTGATCCTCAAAATGAGGCTAGCGATCTACTAATGGTTTTATGTAATCAAATCCCTCATTATGGCAAAAACGTTTTTTCTTCCCAGGATGTGTATATATATTTCACGTGTTATGGGTGAGGACATGTAAGCTGCTGCCTTCAGTATGTGAGATATATATTTGAGTAATCAATTCCAATCTGTTCATTATACATCCTATGAGGCAGCAACATGTGAAATGTAAGTGCCCTGGAAAAAAAATAATAAAAACACATCACATCCCTGACACCCACCCAAGAAACGGCCCCTTGTTGGAGAAAACAACTGTGGTAGTTTAAAAATTGTGTTCTTTTTATTTCACTAGATGTATTGAATATCTAATTTATTAACTTATTTTAATTCTCAGGTCTATTAGCAGAGAGATTAACTGCCATAAATGATAGGTTATTTATTTACATAGAGCAGGGCTTGACAAACCCCAGGCGCCAGGTTGCTAATGGCGACAAGAAACTCCTTCCTGGCACCCAGGGTTTTGAAAGGGCATGAGTGTATATGTCAGCATATAGCGTTAGAGTGCGTGTATTAGCGTATGGTGTTAAAATGATTGCACACAAGTGCAGAATGTTAGCGTATCTGTTACCGTGCGGTGTACAAGTATATTAGTGCATGGCAAGGCTTGACAAACCCTAAGTGCCAAGGAAATTAAAACATGACTGAGGAGGGGGGAGCTGGCTCCTAACTTTTTTGGCCGACTCTTAGACCCAAATTTGTCGATCCCTGACAAAGACCATGTGCATCATTACGAGATAAAGAAACTACAAAGAATGAAGCTGAAAGAGAACGCACAATCCTAAAGAATGTAAACAGCTTTGGATTAAGTTTGTGTGCCAGATCACTACGCTAAAGCAGTTCACACAACACTAGCATTACACTTGACAAGACTTCAGACACATTCCCTGAATGCAAACAATCTGAATAGAGCTATTTTCAGCTTTGCCAAATGTGCATTCTACGAGCGCTGTATTATATTTGGGGTGTAACTTAAGAAGCATGGAATCCATGTGCCACATAAATGAGCAGTCAGGTCAGTCGCTACATCAAGCCACGTGTGTTATGATCTCTATGTGCTCAATGGCAGGACATCACCCTATTCTCTAAACAGTCACTTTACCATGTAAACAGGTGCACAACACACTTTATTTTTACATGGTTTACTGTTTAAATACACATTAATGGGGCATTTATGGCTGTAGAACACAGGGATGCACGCACACCCAGCTCATGATGCTGTCTGAACGCTTTAGTTTGCTAAGCATCGGCACAGATTTACAGCCGCCACTTATGGTACCCAATGACGTTTATAAGCAACAAAGAAAATATTGAGAATAATCAAAATTGTTTCCATGCTGTATGATTAACAGAATGAATAATTCCACATAGTGCATACGATCCCATTTCCCACATATTTAAACAGTAGCCAGGACGAGGGGAAGAAGCATATAAAAATGTATTTGGGATAAGCCTTATTAATCTTACGATATCCAAATGGAATATTTTGTGCGTGGCACGGCATGGCAAAGTGAGGCAGAGAGAAAGGTACACACTAACTGGAGTGTGGGGTGTTGTCCGCAGTGAAGAATGTCCCACACCATATTTATAAACCGATTACATAATCATAGACAAGGGGAATATGGGGAAAAGAGAAAAGGATCGACAAGAGCCCTACTAGAGTTTCCTAGTCATACTTTGTATGTCAGCATTTCAGCTTCTGCATTCACTAACTTTAGCATTCTCTCTGCCCACATGCAAGCCTCCCAGTCTACATTCTGCCCTACCCCATCTGCTCCCATCCTCCAGATTCTGCGCTTCACCAGTCTGAATGCTTCTTGGGGACAGAAATAGAATATTTGTTACGGTAGAGGTGAAAGTGTAGGCAATCCTGACCATGAGAAACAATACACTACGGCAGAGCAGGGACATGGACACTACAAAGGGGGATCAATGCACATTCCAAAGTGTCATGGTGTTGAAAACACCTGAAGACCAATGGGACAATACAGACAAAAAAAGTCAGATTATATGACCGTTTCATCTTATTTTGGGGGATTATGTTATACAGGTTGACAGAACATACAAAAAGACAGCTGCCATGGAGAAATCAATCCACAGACTAATGAAAAAAAACAAAGAAGGGAATTACTAATGCTCCACCGGCTATACCGGATATTGCCCTTATACAAAGCTAGAAATAAAATGCAGTCGTTATTCAAACCTAATAAAAATCAACTGAGCCAACAAAACAAATATAGGCAACTGAACAAACAGAATAGTAGAAAGCAAATCTTTACGAGACAGAGCAGTCTTGAAGCTGTGTGCCCATGACTACAACAATGTGTGCCCATTACTACAACGGCAGCTTCCAGGTCTGCAGATAAAGGAAGTTTATTTGAACAAAAGGGGATAAATCCAGGTTGTCAATGGTAACCTACATTACTGTACACATCAGTGACCCATACTGGCATAGGCCGACAGGGCCCTGGGGGGTGGTAGTCCCCCTTCCGATCAGGCCCCCTGGTGTCCAGCTGCTCAATGGGCTGGTTACAGGGGGAGATCTTTGAGGGGACATCTTTGAGGGGACTGTGCCGGCTCAGCACCACCAGGACATGACATCATATCCTGGTGCTCAGTGTCTTAAAGGCACAGCGCACCCTTCCAGGCAGGGAGGGGCGGAATGTAAATACATCGCTGGAATACAGCACTGTATTTTACGCTCACGTAAAAATATATTTTTCATGGCACTTCACCTTTAAATCTCTTTGTTTTTTTGGTTTTTTTTATGGCAAAATAAGGGGATGTGATTAAAATGTGTTAGTTCATATTATAAGTGGACTATTCCGAAATCATTTGGGATAAAAGGATGATAATTAAGCCAACGGCACTTTCATACCTCTGCGGTAAAATGATAAACTCTTATTTATTCAAAGGTGGAGAGTCGGTCTAGAGGTGAATCTTAATTTTTTTGGTAAAAAGCAAGACACAAAATTGCCCAACGTAATGATACGGCGGAAAAAGTTATATATATATATATATATTTTCTTTTTTTAAAACATGTATGAACAAATCTGGAAAAAGGTGCTTGTTACTAGGGTTCATAGCAAAACGTGTCAGCCTCCTGCCGTTCAAAGGTTAAATGGAAAAGTAAATTGAGCCAAAAAGTAGAACATCAAGGAATGTTGTGAAGCCTCTGTATCCAAGTGTGCTCGGCACTGCTGAACCTGAAGGGACTGGCCGCTTCCCGTGACAGATTGCATGCCTGGATTATCCTTTTCATTGGCATGTGCTCCAGAAAGAACAAACAAAGGACTCCTTTCTAATAAAATAGGAACACAACGAAAGCCGCCGGGCAAATCTGTGTAACTAGTCCGATAAAACAGCTTTAACGCTTTCGGCACCAATGACACAAGTTTCACATTTATAGCTTGGGGCTAAATTAGAAATAAATTTGGAATAGGTAATTATTCCCCCAACAAGCTTGCCTAGTGATGGGGTAAATTGAACACACAGGGGCATGTTTAACAAATACCAACAGACACGGATGAACAACTTGAGGGATTTGTGGCTGAACAAGGCTGCCGGACGGCAGAGGGGACAAAAACTGTGCTAGGGGTTAGTTTTACATCAATGTAATAAACTTTTGTTTTTTGTTGCCGTTTGTTATAAAAAGGTGTCAGGTTCCTCCAGTATGGTAGCATTGGGCTTGCTATGAGTAATGGTATGGCAGAAATCACTTAGTGGTCCTACAGCAGAATACTGTAAATGGGCTCCTGAGTGCCACAGTGGCATCGTAATTGTATTTCTTTCTTAAATTACGATGGCGCTAACCTTTTACTGTATACTATCAGGGAGCCAAATAACACAATAGCCAGACCACGGTAGCGGCAGCTTCTGTGTCATGTAAGAGCCCCAATTGCTACAATACAGGTAAAACACCTACATTTCTTTAAACAAAATCATGAAAATACAGAGTATAACTTTAATGTCCGCTAATAGCACTGTGGGTTCTTTGTCAGGACAACTAACAATGTATTTTAACAAGAGAAACCTATTACTACCACAGGAAACACAGCAGCGAGTGTTATTTCCGCATTAGGCGCTGCTAAATAAGATCAAGACTGACGGTTCAACAGACTGTTTAGCAGCGACTGCCAAACGAGTGCACACTAGGATTCCACGTAAGAAGGAAAGGTCCGAAGAACCGGTTGACTTGGGGCAGTTTGCTTTGTAAACAAGATTTAAGGATGTAGAACCAGCTCCAAAAATCACAAAGAAAATAACACAGAGTTTGACTTCAAAGCAAAGGAGAAGCTGGGCAGGAAACGTTGAACACGCACGCCGAGGACAAAAGCACACGGCTCAGACAAAATGGAACATGTTCAAAGCTTGCGCATCACAGCTGTCACGCTGCCTCCCAGAGACACACATCATTAAAGGTGAATAATCCAGATTACCAAGTGGCCCATGTGTTTACCAGCCTTGTGATCCAGTGGGTTGAAGTTGGCCGTTGAACAAGCCACCGCTCGCTCACCTACGTACCAACGTGGATTCATTTTCCTCGTGCTTTTCCCCTGCAAAGAACACTAAATAAGAGTGATCGGCGCGTCTGGTTTCTACTAAGTACGAGTTGTCTGAAAACACAATACAGGTTGCGACAAGTGGGGGTTTATAATGCGTAGTAATATTAATCAACCCACTGGGAGCCGTCTCATTCACGGAACAAACATTTCCCCCCAATTTAAGTATCTTAAGCTCTTGATGGCTTATGAACAACTGCAAAGAAGTCCCTGAACTGACGATGTATTCTAAAGAGCGGTCTCTAGCATATATCTCATAGCAAGAAGGGTTATGACGGTCCCATATAGTACATAGTTGAATAAGTAAGGATATTTTTAATAGAGATCATTGGTTGGAATATGCTATTCAAGCTATTCTTACAGCAGAAGCTTGCAGAGTTTGGCCTTCCATAATGGAAACTCTCTCGTTAGTGATTAAACCACTATTTACTTTAAGTATTCACTTAAGTATTCTCACACACACACTCATGCATGCACACACGCTAATCAGGCAATGCACACACCTTGCTTTCCAAACGCGTTTAAATATAGGCATTATCATCCGTGAGCTGGAAAGTGAGCATAGATTATGTTGCGTGAGGTTTGTTTCACATGCCAACCTGCTCCATAAGGTTCACATCACTACAAGCCTTTCAAGCTAGAGGGGAATTCTAGAGCAAACATTTACAGTGCCAAGAACTGAGGGAAAAAAAGAGGAAGACGGCGATCAGAAGCCCGATCTTCTATTAGAGGAACTGTGCACATTTATCAAGGCCTTGTGTCATAAATAATGGGAATTCCCATCAATACACAAAAGCAACGGAGCCTCATTTCCCATAAAGGCACCATGGTGAATGTTTAACGCACTCAGTCAGGTTCCTACATATTAAAGCTGCAGATGGCGGTAAATCTATAAGGATTCTGCACGCTGTTCTTTGTATAGATGAACGCATACACAATAGCTTCCTGTTGGCTCTACAGTTCAGATTTCCCATGTCTAAAAAGCAAGTTCCTTTCTTAAATGTATTTCTAGTTGCGGTTGGTCAAAACAACCATCATGTAGCAATAATAACACATAATAAAGTAATCTCTTTACTTTAATAGCATTCTTAAAAAAAAATCTCTCTCTCACGCAGCAGCTGTCCTGTCCATGGTCTGACATTTCTTGCCATTGCGATAATAAGCGGAATAGTAAAAGTGACACTAAAGTGTTAATGGTGCAATAGTAATACAAGAATTTAAAAACACCCTCCTGTGTGTCACAAAGAATAAACTATTAATATCATATTCATTTATTTTTTAATAAGATAAAAAAAAACTCCTATAGTATGCTTATTCCAACTCCTATAGTATGAAACCACACAAATATTGAACAAAGTACGATGCGATAAAATAGACAATATTACCATATGTGCGTATATCAAAAAAGATGCAATTTTAACCTGTTAGAGCTGAAATAAACAAAAACACAGTGTAAAATGTTTTGCAGTTTGTAAAAGAGATAATAATACACTTACGAGTGAGAGTGAGAGTGTGAGAGAGAGAGTAGTCTGTGTGAGAGAATGAGTGTAGTGTGAACAGGGGAATATCACGGATGAAGTGTCTGAGTTGGCTATTCCAGCAGGGAACATTTTCTGTGTAGCGGTCTGGTCAGTTTGGGAGAATAATTGGATAACTTTGTATGGTTAAACATGGATCAACAAATTCACTGGTATATTAGCCTCTAGTTTGCAAAAGGAGAATGGCATTGGGAAGAATGTTTTGAAAATGCCCACTAGCTCACCCCCCCCCCATCGATTTCAAAGTAAAACATCTGAGATTTTGTGAAACCCCACAGGATGGACACAACAAAACGCCGGTGAATTCAGAACGACGAACATAAAAAAGCATCACCGCAGAATAATGACTTCATTTAAAAATGGCACTCTCCACTGCACTTTACGAGAGGGAATCAATTTTGCGATGCCAGAGGCTTCTCAAGGATTCTCCAGTCACCTTGTTCTCCTGCCAAGAATATGACTTACCATTAAAAGGCATGACAAGGACTTCACTACATGTGTTTCTACGAGAAGAATGTGCATTATGGGGAACAGTCACACCCAAAAAAACTATATAAAACTAAACACGTCGACAGACCACGCAAATAGAACGCAGAAATTTCTTAATTAAAATGACAGAATTTTTAACATTACACGCAGAAATGCTTCCATGTCACCTACGCCACATTACCATGTATGAGGGCAGCTGCTGTAAAAAATATACCTAAATCATGGCCATCAATATGGTGCCCCCCTCTTTCAGATAAATTCTGTATCACATAGAGAAAAATTAAAAGAAAGCTGTCATTTGGTTGTTCTCTAACAGTGATGGTCAGTGAGTGTGATTGAGGGAGGCGTCCTGTGTGATAGGTGTGATGAGAGTTGTTAGAAGAGCTTAAAGCTCTGTGATATCAGAGATGGGCAAGCTGAGCAGACAGAGAGGATTAAGAGGCCCGCTGACATGTTTTCAACATGAAAATACAGCAAAATGGTATATTATTTTAAAGAAAGGAATGTTTATTTAAGATGCATTCCATATTAGCACATATCGTAAAAATCTAGGAATGTTGAAGGAAAGGTTTCAGTTTCTTCCCCTTCCAAATGCATGGAGGAATTCAGCACCTATACATTTACCCGTTTCCCTGCCCCCCAGCACGTGTGCGATTTTCACCGCCAGCAAGACGGCTCGAGGGTATAAAGGTAGAAAACACTCCCATTGATTTCTACGATGCCACATAGGAAGTCAGAGAGTGAGCAGTACGGGGTCATTCTACTGCCAGTGCTTGTCTGTAGAGATCACATGATTTCATTTTTACAGCAACAGCCTAAATAGTGAAATGAATTTATTACAAGCGGTTTCCGCATACATTCGGCCATGCAGTATATGATATCGATGTCTGCAATGCCATTTCCATCAGGCCAATGCAAAGAAAACGTTTCCCAACAAATGGCACCTGTGACGTGTGACGTGTGACAGGGAGGCAACGTGTACTTTCGGGGAAAGTGCTTCCACCACAGCTCATTCAGCCGACAAGCACGCGCTCATCTCAAACAAACCATGTTTTCTTTTAGCTATTGATTCCTCTAAATAAATATCTCGGTAAGTACCTTGCAACCAAATTCCAAATTGTGCTTTTTTGGATTAAAAAAAAAAAACCCTGATGAGCAATTCCCAGGCATTATTTCTTATAACGACCAGTAATGTGAACACTACCAAACAGCCCACAAATGTGTTAAGCCACTGACCCATCTCATTTAACCTCTTGCTGCCCCTCAACCTGCTTTCAGTGCAGAAAGCATACCGCAATATGCCTTAACTCCTTCCTGGTTTCAGTAGAGGGCACAAAGAATGTATGTAAACAAAAACTGACTCCTGTCATTATAAAGTGATCCAGACACTGAGGGCGATACAGCATTACTCCTATCATTATAAAGTGATCTAGACATTCTCTTATTATATAGCAAGTCAGACACAGACAGTGGTACAGCATAACTCCCATTACTACATACTAAGCAAGGCACTGATGGTGGTCCAACAACCGCAACTGATCTCCTCGGACATGTCTCAGGACACTGAAAATACTGGGACAAGCTCCCAAATCCTGGGACTGTCTCGGGAACAAAAAAAACAGTACAGTTGGCAACTGTGTGATGTCTTAACATACTCACGTACAGTCATTAAAATGCCTCCATTATAAAGTAATTAAGGTCTATTGCACTGGTAATAGGCCTGAGATTCATGGCAGAATGATCATCAAATTGTAGGGCATTAAATACATCAATTATACAAAAGATTTCTAAAAACACCAGACATAAGCAGGAGTCACACCAGAAACCAAGCAAGAACTATGGATTACTTAAAGGCGTCCGGATGAGACAGAGCATTCACAGGGTATACAATGGTACCACATGCACATGATACCAAAAAACCCGAAGCATATACACATATATATATATATATATATATATATATATATATACACATACATATATATGTGCGTCAGTGGTGGCGAATTTGTGGGGGGAGGGGTTGGTGCAAGCACCCAACACATTATGTACATATAACATACATATATATGTATATATTCTAGAAAGGAAAACACTTTTTTTCCCCATCACATTAAGTGCGCATTTTACTTCACAGATATACTTTTTGCTGAAAATTGTGGTCAAATATCTAAACAATGGCACACAACTTGCACTTGTTCACCGTTCCCCTCCCCCAGCACGGTTACTGTGTTGTGTATTTTCGCTGGCTGAACCAAGGCCTGACGGGCCAACTGACTGCCATATTCCAACTACATTTATAGAATGTGTCTGCATGCCACACATAGTAGTGTATCCATAATACACACACACATACATACATACTATCACTGTCATTTCATAACATACCACTGCTCTAGCAACACCTAAAGCCAAGCAGGTGAAGGGTGCAACACCTGAGGCCAAGCAGGGGAAGGGGTTATAGCGGGCATGCCTCAGCCCTGACTCACCAGTGAACCTGGCCGCGCTGTCTCCATGGCCCCGGCGCCGCTGCAGGATGAAGTACTGGTTGGACTTTTGAGTCACCCAGAGCCGCAGCGCGTTCTTCAGCAGCACCTCCTCGGGCTTCAGCCACATCCTGCAGGGCTCTGGCCGCTGTCACACCCGCATGTCAGGCTGTCCGGCACGGCACAGGGGAGAGCGGTGCTGCCGGGGAGAGAGAGAGAAGAGCCCCGGGTCACACGAGCGAACACCCCGCTAACGCCAGCCTCACTCAGCGCCTCTTATCGCAACGCCTATCGGCATCACCGTATCGCGGTTACTCAAGCCTGACCCTATCGCGAGCAGCCAGCCCGGACTCACGCCCGCACTCCGCGTACATCTGTGACACCTGCCGTGAGCTTCCCCTGCGATCCCCTCTGCCTGCCCCGCACTCCCGCCGAGCTGGGGCACTCACCCCGTCCCGCGATCACCGCCGGGATACCCCCCTCTCCACAGCACCCTACTCTCTGACCCCCAGTCGTGATTTCCTGCACCATTCCCTCGCACACACATCAAAATATAGCTTAAACCCCCCTGGGCTTCCCTGACGATAAACACAATGCCCGGCGTTTAGTATTTCTATAGTCTTGGCCCATCGCGGCCCCCTTACTATAACCTCGGAGCCTTGGCGCCTTACCTGCCCCTCCAGATCTAACCCTGGGCGTCCATGCTCCGGCTCCCTCTCCGGGTTGTTGTTTCTCCCTCACTCTGCGCGCACAGTTCCGGGATCCAGAGAGGAAGTTCATCCCCAGCCGGCTGCGCCGGGCCCCTTCCCTGTGTGCTGCTCGTATGTCACAGACACAGTGCGGCGTGTGCCGTACCCCGGGGGCCACATCACTCACATTAAAGGAGCTGCGTCCGCTAATTGCGTTTCTAACAGCTTTGGCACAACGTATACCGTCCACAGTGATTGGAGGAGAGGTCATCGCCGTTCGAAAATCCGGAAAGCCACAAACACACCGAATCACCCCCCCAAGAGTGTGTTTAGTGCCATTCTAGAAAATCTAACAAGGAGGCTCTCAAGTTCACTGCCAAGGGCCACAAAGACCCGTTCTAAACATGCCTGGGAACTTTCCAACAGAGACCCTTGAAATATTAACCCTTTAATAGCCCATTGAGAAGGTCCTATGTAGTGACTTGCCACCTAACCAACAAGCTCTAATAAAGCTTGGAAACCTGCATTCAAGCAGGGTTAGCAACCCTAACATCCCATTTGGGAGTGCTAGGTGTGATCCGGACAATCTGCCCCCTTAAACGGAGGCCTGTCTCCGGAGCATGCTTTTGAAAAAAGCGCCTCACTTATTATTTTTAGATTATGGTATTTATGGCACGGAGCTGCAATAATAGTCTTATGATCTGAAAATGAAGACCTGATTTGTGAGCGGCCCTCCATAATACGTTTATAGGAAAAAAGTGACATCTAGGGACAGATCCAAAGTCCAACCTACACTATAAAGAACGCTATGATTTGTGCTAACAGTGCTGTTCCACCTACTCTGTACGTAACGGAACGCAGCGTTACGAACATGTCCCAGGAATACACGCGTGTGATTCTAATGTCTGTGAATGTAGCAGATGGTGCTGGGTAGCATGATGAGAGGGAGCGGGAAGCAGGGCCAGACTGGGGATGATTTTATGGAGGCCTGGCTCTTTAAGGCCAGTGGGTGCCAGGTGATGACATTGCTTTGTCATATTTTATTATTGGTTAAATCCACCCACATTCCCTTTTGATGACCAAGCATGGAGGAATATGTGGTTCCTTACCTGTGTGGGGCCCTAATTGATAATAAATCAAAGTTTGTTTCAAGGTGCTGTTCTGCTCTGCTGAACTTCATTTTCTATCTTCATTCAGCAATAGAAACTGCATTCCTAAAGTTGAATGCCCGTTCCAGAAATAAGTCTTTAAGCGTGTAAAACGTTGCCTAATTTTCATGGAATGCATGTCATGTGAGATTAAAAGATTGTGGCCATAGAAACTGGGGAGATCAATGATCATCCTTTTAACCGGCCCCCTGGCCCATATGTGGCAGAAAGGCTGCCAACCTAGGCCAGAATAAATGACTTGATACATATTACCCCCAGATAGAGACTTCTTCAGCTTATGTGGCAGAAGCACCACTGCCTTTGTATGAGCTCCACCGATCCTGGACTAAGGAGACAAGTTACTTTAGTGGGGCATCAGTTAATGGTGGATTTAGGTTATATTTTAAAATTCACACACTGTTTTTAGCTCATTATGTATCTGCTTCTAAATGGAAAAGTTCACAAATAGTTGACGTGGTCAACAAAAGCATGTTTGGATGATGGGAGTGGGATTTGTCATCAAACTCTGCCTTACACAGCCCTTCTTCACCTATCGGTGTCCCTCAAAACTCAACCCTTAGCAAACGGGGAATGTATAATTATGTACCAGCCCTTCCTGTAGAATTTTATGTTGGTCATGTTACGTTAGAAGACACCTAAATAAGGTTGCAAGTTCTACAATTCTGAAGATAATTGCATAGATTATTCAGCACTAATGAAGAAACTTGGTGGTTGTACTCCTGTTGAAAAAAACACCACAGAAGTGTTTTTAAGAAGCTCATTTTGTTGGTATAGCAATATTTCTCTGAGATAAGATAACGATTTCCTTGAGAAGATATGAATGAGGTAGTGTTTGATTTTAACATGATTAACAAGCATATGTTCTCTTAACTAAACTTCATTTTTCTCTTTCTCCTCTTTTGCTTTCTGTCTCTTTCACTTCGTCTCTTCTTTCCCTCAATCTTTCCTCTCTATTTTTCTCTTTGTTCCTTTTATTCTTTCTTTGCTCTCTCTCCCCCTCACCCCCTCTTGCTCTCCATGTTACTACCCCAGCTTATCACAACTACTGACAAAGTCATGCCTGGAGATTTTGCTATAACGACTATGACCTGGTTCTAGAGAAGAACATAAACACCATTATTTCAATACATTGGGGAACTGTGGCAGATTGCCAGAAAGTGCTGTGGGATAGACACTGTACAAAACATGACGTCTAACAAGCACATTCAGACGTTACAACAGGGGTGTTTGGATAATGGAACATAATTTGAATTTCCTGAACCATTTCTTTATATAATCAGGAAACTGAAGAGCAGAGGAAGCTCATGGAATATGCTAGCCCCATTGTTGCTACATATTTTTATTTTTGAGGACTATCGTCAGTAGCTAATGCAATTAGCAAACCTGGAAAATGTGTTCATACATCTACTACTAAAATTAATATATACCAGTTGCATATTTTGCAGTTTAAGTTAGGCAGGGTTAGCCTGGATTTCATTCTTGCCACGTGGTATAGTCAACTCAGTCACTAGACTAGTGAGTGTTGCTGAAAGAGACTTTGCTTTCCTGCTTCAACCCCTTTGTGACGCAGGACGTACTAATACATCCTCTAAAACATGCTCTAGCTGAAAGAGGACGTAATAGCATGTCCGGCAGTCACGCTTCCTCACATGTACATGGAAGATCAATATAAGCGCCGGTTATATTGTTATGATGGACAATATTAAAAAAATAACATTAAAGAATAACAAATATTAAAAAAAACTCCAGTGATGTCACCATGACATCATAAGGGGTACCGTCCAGTTCCAAGTGAGATATCTGACTTTAAAGACCTCAAAGGGATCTCCATAAAAAAATGTGTATAATGTAAAATAATAAGAAAAAAACTATTTAAGAAAATGTAAATAAAAAATAGGTGACCAAACACCTTGAGAGTGATGTCTTTCCCCCCCAAAAGATATGCTAAAAACGGCACGTGAAGTCTTATTTCCGCTTACTATCAAAGTTCTGCATAATACAGTTCCTACAAAAATCATATTACAGCCCTTACGAAATACTATTTTTTTGAGCCCACATAGGATAAGAATATCAGAGAAACCAGAGTTATCTAAAAACATGTCTTTCTAACATTTAATTCATTTATTAATCTCCCTTCCCCAGGAGTACGGAGCTCTATCCGATCTACCTGTCTGTGCTTTTCTACTGGAACATCAGCAATAATGGTCCTCCGAACGTCCCATCACACACTGCTTAATGGAAAACAGGGTTGGGGGTTGGTAGACACAGTAACACAATGCCGCTGTCATGCTCTAAGCCAATAGAAATATTGATTAATTGGTCCAGAGGGACTGTATTTTACAGCCAACTAAGAACTACCTCTAGTTTATTATCATTAACTGCATTTTCATTTTAGTGCCCGTGAAATTCCGTCAATTCCAACTGCATTTCGTTTACATAAAAACATCAGGTAGCCAATATGAATGAGTGCTGTCTCAGGGAACTCCAGTTTTTCTTCTTCTTCAACTTCTTCTTCTTAATGTTTTTGTGGCTGTACAGTTAATTACCTTCTCTAAAATGCAATGGTGAAAATCAAAATGTACAAGTCCTATTTAGAATTCATTTAATTATCTACATAAAAGAATGTAAAGGGGTGGAAATATCCAGGTATTAGTATGAAGAGCAGGCATGGTGTTAAGCTAGTTATGGTTCACCAAGAATCACAGTAGATGCTGGCTGCCTCCTTGCACCGCCAGGTGTGCTGTATGGGTGTTTGAAGACGTCTTGAGGGATAGCGGCAATAGTCATTCCCCTACCAGAAGGGTTCAGGAACCTTGCCATCTCTCATCTAATATAACATCAAGCCAGAACATGATTTGGCTGGTTTTTCTTTCAGCTTATTCAGCATTATATACATGAAAATTTGCAAATACAAATAGAGTGATCAATGTGATAGGCACTTATCTAGTGTCCCACTTCCCTGGGTCTAAAATTACTACATATGAATGTATCCAAAGTGCTCAACAGCATTTATTTTGCACGAATAATTGGCTTTGTTTCCAATGAGCTAACAATACTATAAAACTAAACCATTAAGCCAACCGGGTATGGCTGGTAACAGGCGCGTCCCAGAAGAATATGTTTGGTTTTTCAGCCAATTCCAATGTTGGGCATTCCTCCCTCTCTGTCTGGATGTATGGAGAGGAGGACGTGGCGTGGGAAGGAGATGAGTGCGGTGGGGGGAGATGTGACACATTCTCACAAATTCATTAATTCTCACTCATTCAGACAATTCATCCACACATTAATTCATTCTCTCACTCATTCACACAATTCATCCACACACTAATTCATTCTCTCACTCTTTATTTATTTCAATATTCTTACTAACCTTTCTCACTATCTACCCCCTCTCCCTCCTTTCTCACTATCTACCCCCCCCCACTTACCTTCCCAAAGTCCTGCGGTGGGAGTGCGTTTCAATTCCGGGACAATGCATCGTCCCGGATTGAGGCTGCCCAGGACTTTAAGTCCCACTGCAGAACTGTCCCGGGCAATGCAGGACATGTGGTCGCCCTATATGGAGCACTTATCGTGTCCTATTCACTAAAAGGAGAGTCGGTAGGAGAGTTTGCAGCAGACATGTCGTTTCAACTGTCCATTATAAAGGACCAACACTTGCAAGTTTCTCCAGTGTGAAGGGCCGAGCTGGCCCTGTAAAATGCATAATTTATTGCGTAAAGAGCCTTTCAAAAGCTTTCATTGATTTAACTATACGTTATTCGGGGCCAGCCATGTTCTTCCTGCAGCAGAAGCTCACTGGGAATGGGCCTTCATAATGAAAAGTAACGTCAGGGAGCTGTGACTTCGCCACAAATTCTCCTGTCAAGTCTCCCTTTAGTGAATAAACCCCATTGTTTCAGTAGTTAATGCAGACCTTTCCTCCAAACTAAAGCGCAGATTTAGTTTACGCCAAACTCTTCCACCACTAGGGGGAGAAAACGTGCCCAAGTTACGTAGCCAAACGTCATCACGCCTGGGAAACCGTGCGGATCTACTTTATTGTAAAAGCTTTATTGAAACGCGTAACAGATAAACAAGCGGTTATCCGCGTTTGCTGCTGGCTGTTACCCTGTAACATATGTGACTGTAGGCGGGACGGCTCCAGGAGGCACGGGATTACTCGCCACTAACGCACGGTGACGGCCGCCGCTTTTGCGGCCTGGGACCGGCAGCAGGATGAGCCTGTGCGGGAAGGAGCTTTCGAACTTGCTGGGCATTATGACAGAGGAGGCCTGTGGGAATACTTTCGAGGGCCTCTCTACGGCCTTCCACCACTATTTCTCCAAGGCCGACCATTTCCGTGTTGGCTCGGTGCTGGTCATGCTTCTGCAGCAGCCGGACCTCCTGCCCAGCTCCCCGCAGCGGCTCACCGCTCTCTACCTGCTCTGGGAAATGTACCGCACCGAGCCCCTCGCTGCCAACCCCTTCGCCGCCATATTCGCTCATCTTCTCAACCCGCCCGCCGGTGAGGAGGCCGAGAGGCTGCTGTCAGGTGAGGCTGTGGGGAGGCTCTGCAAACGGTAACCGGCCAGTGGAGTATTCGGGTATCGCCACCTGCACGAAGCCGCTCCATGCTGGCTGTCATTGTTTATCTAGTACTACAGTCTCCCGGCATTCACCTCACAACTTTATTAACCCGTTCCAGCCTGGAGACTGTTTTGTATGTATGACCTGTGTGTGTTATGTACTAAAGAGTGATCTGTGTGCGCTATTAATCGCTGTTTGTAAATGTAGAGCATGCAGTTGTATCAATGAATATTAAAGTCAGTGACCAGGACGTAGTCTGTGTCTTGGTGACAGTCTATCGTCTTCCAAACTTTAAGTGTACTCTTGTATCTAAATCCAACATTGGAAAGTATCGAATGCCCAAATCCTTCCCAGGAATTGTGTAAAAAGTTATTGCGTTAATAATGAGTTTTCACGGGGAACACATGTCGCGAGACGCAAGCAGGCACTCGTAGGTGGTTGTCATAGAAACTGAAAAAGCGTCTTTAATGTTTCTTAAAACACGAAGAAGGAATACGTTAAGGTCTTTCTGAACATGCTAGGGTTCAGGAAATGTGTTAAGCGGATCAGCACCTTCAGCTGGGGGGGATTTTTTGTGCTATCTCGCTGATTAACTCTGGGTCTGACAAATGCTGGGCGCGATCGCCATGGAGACCAGTCTCTAGCACCTTACCAGGTGAGGCTCCTGCATCACTAGGGGCCCTGAGCATCGCCACCACCAAACCCTTCAACATGGGCCGCTCACCGGTAGCCCGTGCTGTCTGAGTCTGAGCGCGGGGATATGACGTTGTTTCCTGGCACTCAGCCCCGACCAGCCAGTATATCTGAGCCACGAGGGAGCAAGTAGCTGTCCTGAGTAAAGATCTAGGTTAGAATCTTACTGTGTGTGTAAATATCTTATATCTCACTGTGTTAGTGTGTGTTTTAGCCTCGTTGGAAAAACCTTGTTTTTTTGGCTGACTAAAAGAGACCTAGATAGTCTTGAAAGCTTGCAATCCATTATACGTCAGTTAGCCAATAAAGGTATCATCTTTCCCAAACTTGTTTTCTCTCTCGCTGTGACTAATACCGTACAATAGTATCGAGGAGTTGGAGGAATGTCCGACTCGCCTGTAAGCCCCAGGTTTAATTAATTCTTTTGGGTGTGTAGGCATCTCTGTGTATAAACAGACCTATTGATATGTATATTAGTCTGTACATCCATGTGCTCCCTGTAGGTGATTTTAGTGGTTTCAATTATTGTGTTATCTTAGCTGTGATGTTTGTGTCGGGCACCTTACGGTGTGGATTGTAAGACAGCAAAATTGGTTTTGGGGAAGAAAAAAAAATCAATATGTATGTTTAAAATATGCAGTCCAGGGAATTTCATGGCACGATTTCTTAAAAAAATAAAAAAAAAATAATAATCTATATGACTTGCAGTTATATATAATAAGTTATTTAAACATGAAACGCACTGTTTCCAGATTTGCCTTCCCGTTTATTTTTTAAATATTTTTTGGGGTTCAGAACTCCCCCCTATTTGTAGAGAATACAGAAAATTCGTTCTAGGTACCAACTACACAATTTAAGGAGCCACCCCGTTCCAGAGATTATTCCAGTGTTATATATGAATATTTACCGACACTTGAAGGGGACGCTATACCCCCTTTTATTCCATGTATTTGTGAAATCTCTGCTGGTTCACTTACCTCTGTCATGATCACATGTTGTCATGATCGCTTATTGTCTACATATGGGCACTCCCAGTCATATCCCCCACATTTTGATTAAGCGCATACACTGCTGTGCCCCCCTTTTCCCATGGTCCTGAAGTGTGGTAAGAAAATGTGAGCGCAGTGGTAATAACATAGGTATATATGGCATATGTCTCAATATATATATACCGTATTGGCTCGGATATAGGCCGCCCCCGTATATAGGCCGCACCCTAAAAGTTTGGTGCTTTTTTAAAGAAAAAGTTTTTTTTCTTTAAAAAAGCACCAAAAAAAACATGCTGCCACTCTGTCCCCCCCCCGAGATATGCTGCCGCTGTCCTCCCTCCCCGAGATACGCTGCCGCTGTCCTCCCTCCCCGCGATACGCTGCCGCTGTCCTCCCTCCCCGCGATACGCTGCCGCTGTCCTCCCTCCCCGCGATACGCTGCCGCTGTCCTCCCTCCCCGCGATACGCTGCCGCTGTCCTCCCTCCCCGCGATACGCTGCCGCTGTCCTCCCTCCCCGCGATACGCTGCCGCTGTCCTCCCTCCCCGCGATACGCTGCCGCTGTCCTCCCTCCCCGAGATACGCTGCCGCTGTCCTCCCTCCCCGAGATACGCTGCCGCTGTCCTCCCTCCCCGCGATACGCTGCCGCTGTCCTCCCTCCCCGCGATACGCTGCCGCTGTCCTCCCTCCCCGCGATACGCTGCCGCTGTCCTCCCTCCCCGCGATACGCTGCCGCTGTCCTCCCTCCCCGCGATACGCTGCCGCTGTCCTCCCTCCCCGCGATACGCTGCCGCTGTCCTCCCTCCCCGCGATACGCTGCCGCTGTCCTCCCTCCCCGCGATACGCTGCCGCTGTCCTCCCTCCCCGCGATACGCTGCCGCTGTCCTCCCTCCCCGAGATACGCTGCCGCTGTCCTCCCTCCCCGAGATACGCTGCCGCTGTCCTCCCTCCCCGAGATACGCTGCCGCTGTCCTCCCTCCCCGAGATACGCTGCCGCTGTCCTCCCTCCCCGAGATACGCTGCCGCTGTCCTCCCTCCCCGAGATACGCTGCCGCTGTCCTCCCTCCCCGAGATACGCTGCCGCTGTCCTCCCTCCCCGCGATACGCTGCCGCTGTCCTCCCTCCCCGCGATACGCTGCCGCTGTCCTCCCTCCCCGCGATACGCTGCCGCTGTCCTCCCTCCCCGCGATACGCTGCCACTGTCCTCCTCTGCCCCCCCCCTCCTCGACTTACCGGAGCAGACTCCCGGGTGTTTTGCGGGGCCGGCGAGGGACATCTACGCAATACGCGTATGCAACTTCCGGTACCGGAAGTTGCATGCGCGTATTGCGTAGATGTCTCCCGCCGGCCCCGCAAGACACCCGGGAGTCTGCTCCGGTAAGTCGGGGGTGGGCAGAGGTAAAACGCTTAGATAACCTCCCGTGCCGGCCGCCCCCCCCCCCGTGGGAAGTGCTGGCAGGGGAGGCTGTCTGAGCGTATCGGGGAGTAGGATACAGGTCCCCTGCACCGCTGCGGGGGATCTGTATCTTAACCCCGCTGCCTGCCCGGCGCCCGGGACTGCATGTCCCGGGCGTCGGGCGCTAGACCCCGAATATAGGCCGCACCCCCACTTTAAAAACTTAAAGTGGGGGAAAAAAGTGCGGCCTATATTCGAGCCAATACGGTATATATATATAATCTATCAGCGTGATATTATATCGTCTAATCTGTGTTTGGTTAGGTCGGTGGGTCAGTTTTTTCGTTAACCAGTAGCCTCCAGTTTAACATAATTTTGTTTATCATTTTTTAAAGTGTTTGTATGCGTATTGGGATTTTAAAAAAAAAAAACCCAAACAACTTTCTTTTGCTAGGCTTTCTACCGCCAATCACACCCCCAGAAAAATTCTTTCTGTCCCAGCTGATGTTGGCCCCACCGAGAGAGCTGTTCAAGAAAACCCCCCGGCAGATTGCTGTGATGGATGTTACTAATTTGGCCCAACCTGTGGATATCAGTGGGCTTCAGTTAGCACTTGCAGGTAGGAGGGAACAAGTGGGTATTTTACTTGAAAACTTAGGGAACAACTGTTTTTATAGTACAGAGCATGCAGCATGTATCCATCATTAGATGCCTGTACCTTCCATCTTTATATTCATGTTAAAGACACCCCTGGTCACTTCTGTATAAGCGACACAAATAGTCTTGGGCGCAGGTTTATCTTTTTATATTTTGTTCTGTATCTCTCTGTTTCCAGAACGCCAGTCTGAGCTCCCCACACAGAGCAAGGCCAGCTTTCCCAGCATCCTAAGTGATCCCGATCCAGACTCCTCTAATTCTGGCTTTGACAGCTCAGTTGCTTCGCAGATCACGGAATCGTTAGTCAGTGGACCGAAGCCACCCATCGAAAGTATGTTCCAGACCTAAATTGCAATGGGGCTTTGTGTGTGTTTCACTTGTTATTCATGCTGCAGGAATATCCATGGGATACAAGTTTACCAATTTTAATTTTTTTTTCATTTGTTTTTAAAGGCCATTTCCGGCCAGAGTTTATTCGCCCTCCTCCACCGCTTCACATCTGTGAGGATGAACTTGCTTGGATAAATCCTATTGAACCAGACCATGCAGTCAAATGGGATCGGTCCATGTGTGTGAAGAACAGTACTGGAGTTGAAATAAAGCGCATCATGGCTAAAGCATTCAAAAGCCCGCTGACCTCTCCTCAGCAGACACAGGTGTAGTATCTCTGCAAGTGTTTACCTTTCAGTGCAGCCATCCCCATTGGGATTATTTACTGGTATAGAGACTTCAATTGCAAGAGTGCTATGCTTCCCCATGAACTAAATTTTGATAATGAACTAGAAAAATCTTTCGTTTATCCAGCAGGAAAAATAAACTATGGTAATATGAAAATCGGGTAAAAAAAACTCCTATTTTTTTTAATGGCTGAGAGCGGAATAGACTATCCATTTAATCAATACAGAGTCTTAGATCTTTAACTTTTAATATTTTTTCCTAACCCCACCTGAGAAATATGCGTCATTTTGATGCTGCACTGTGGTTTGAAATATTGTTTTTTGGTTTGCAACCGGGTAGCGGTCAAACTATCTGACGAGGTTTTATAGCGCCACCTCTTGGTCTTCCTAAACATTAGTTATACCATTACATAAGTTATGGTGGGTAAAAGTGATGGAAAACCCTTCCGCTTAAAATTAAGGGGGTAGTAGAAGTATTATTAAACATCTACAAACACCAGGCAAACCAGAAGGCTTGTTTCCCCTCAGAAATCTCATGGTGCTGCCACAACCAAAACGAATTCTGGGTAGGTGCATGCAAATAAGGTCAGCAATAATCACCTTTTGCCTCTATATCCACTTTATGGATCCCTTGAATCCATAAAGTGAAATATCCCTGACATGGGTGTTTCACCATACTGTGCAACTGGTTACTTTCTAGTTGGATGTTTATATTTTAATTTCTAATATTCTTTATCCCCCAGCTCCTAGGAGAATTGGAGAAAGACCCTAAACTAGTTTATCACATAGGCCTCACTCCAGCCAAGCTTCCAGACCTGGTAGAAAACAACCCTCTGGTGGCAATTGAAATGCTTCTCAAGTTAATGCAGTCGAGCCAAATCACAGAGTACTTTTCAGTACTGGTCAACATGGACATGTCTTTACACTCCATGGAAGTTGTAAATCGGTAAGTTGTAAAGAATGTTTTGTTCTGTGTTAGGAACTAATATGTGCTACCATTTCTATTGACTTATCAACCTTTTAATAGATCGTAAGCTTGCCAGAGCAAGATGTCAATGTTTTTGTCCATTTTAATGTTGCCCAATTGTACTCTCCCCAAAACGTGATGGCAGTATGGAATCTGCTGCCACTCTATAAAGCAAAAGTCATGTTATACTGCTCTCTGATGAGGTACAGCAAAAAAGGTTGAAAAAATAAGTGTAAACAATTTCAAAACACCTCATACCTTCCGATAATAAAGTAAAATAAAAATGAACTGCCCACAGACACAAAAGTAATAAAAACAAATAAAGGAATAGTCCCCAAAATATAGAAAAACTGTGTATAAGGCGTTACAGCACACTTAAGTCATGCTGCTTTACTTGGTTTGTTTTAGCAGTGGCGCCTATCCTGTGAATGAAATCCTAAGCACCATGGATACTGTATATACATAAAAGGAGTTGAAATAAATCATTAATCGTGACATACAAAAAGTGGAGGTTAACGTTTTGGCTGCATTGTTTCGAATGAAAAACCCTACTTGCCCTGGAAATTAATAAATATTGCACATTGTGTGCAGGTACATAAAATGAGAGGAATATTAGTTCAAAAAAACATTTTGACTCCATTGTTGGAACCGCTTATGGCCTGTGGATTACAGGTTTCATAGAGTAATAAATACTGTAATAATTATATATATTTCATCTTCCTCATCTGCTGTTTTGCTTCAATGCTCTTAACATGTCTATATGTTTTTACTTGGTATTTAGAACTTATTTACTTTATTATAATATAGGCTGACTACAGCAGTGGACCTCCCTCCAGAATTCATTCATCTTTACATATCTAATTGTATATCCACATGTGAGCAGATCAAGGATAAGTATATGCAGGTAAGCATTACATATCACACAACTCACTGCTTGGTTACCTAGTGAGTGTGAGGCAGGCATGAGGGCTAAAGTACGATAAATATACTTTATGTCTATACATAGCTGCACCTTTTCCCTACCAAAAGCACAGTGTTATTCAGGTAGCGGTACAATTTGTTTTATTCTTTGACCAGTCGGCACCAAAGCCAGACTTGTCGTCAAAAAGGAGCAGGGTTTACGGTGGAAATGAACACCCATAAATAAAAGAAAATACCTTCACTATTTCTTTAAAAAACAAAAACAAAAAAAAAACATACCAAGGTCAAATAAGAATAAAAAGGAGAAAATGGATGCTTACTATAGTGAGCTTCTAGAATAAAAATTATCGCCAGTCTTGAAAAATAGCAGTGAATATGAAGGTGGGATATGCTGTCTACTTTTGTATAGAAGGGACACTCCAATCCATCAATATAGCTGAGTCGCCTTTAAGTGTCAGGTGTCACCATTGCAACTTCATGGGTGACGTCTGCAGAATCCCCACAGTGTGCTTTTACCTCTTTCCTGGCTGTTTTTTGCGCATGAGATGTGTTTATCTGTACGCATACCGACTCTGCAAATGCTGCCACCAAGGGTCCCTGACTGTAGTGGGAGTGGCTTTCTTCTTCAAGCAACCAATCGGTCCTGTGAATTGTTGAGGGGGCTGCAGTACCTTCTTATTCTCCCCTATTTTTAAAGAAAACACTAAAGTACTTGTAGTTTTTTTTAGTATGCTTTCTCCTTTAGTGAGGCTGTCAGGGAAAGTCAGTTGTCAGCTGATACGTAATAATACCTACAAGTCTGGAGATACGGACGTGAAGGAGCTGCTGAAATAATACAAAGGGTGCACGGATTAATTCATAATGTCATGTTTGAGGCCTGTGTCAAATAGTTGAAATTAAACGCTTGCTTATATTCTGATTATTTACAGAACCGCTTGGTGCGACTGGTTTGTGTCTTCCTCCAATCTTTGATTAGAAACAAAATTATCAATGTCCAGGACTTGTTTATAGAGGTCCAGGCTTTCTGTATAGAGTTCAGCAGGATCCGGGAAGCAGCCGGCTTGTTCAGATTGCTCAAGACCTTGGATACAGGAGAGACCCCAGCAGAGGCAAAGCCTGCAAAATAGGACACGCGTCCGCCTCTAATTTATGAGAGGAACTGCTTTACCCCTTTGTGGCATCTTGTGAATTTCCTGCCTTCTTTCTTTTCTTCTTCTGGAGATGTTGAACGATACTGGCTAGAAACGTTTACTGCTAATTGGATTGCTGAAGAGGCAAGACGTCGACGTTTGGGGAACTCGCGTTCTCTTTACCAGTATTGGGAAAGCTCTGCGAGAGGACGGAATAGTTGTATATATCTTATATGGTTTTCAATACAAAGAAATCTGCATGCATTATATAGCAAACAATGTACAAATTCAATTCAACACGCTTTGACTTTACCATTTGTTAAAATTGTTAGGGAGTTCTCAGTTACAGCTAGCCTAAAATGCACATTTTAAATTAAAATGTTATTTTACTTCCCTGAAATATATTTTCACCTCTGTTCATTGAAGTTTAAAATACTGCAGCATCCGGAGAATTGTTATATTAACTATGGTGCTATTACTAATGACACTGTATGTGTGTGGCTAAAAGGCATTATAGCTTAACTGCCCCGTGTACAACCTCTCCAAGAAAGTCTGAGCCGGTGGAGGCATAAAGCATTATAAACACGCAGAGATTACTTGCGAGTCTTCTCGCGTTAAGCTCTTCATGAGAGAGAAGAGAGAAGCTTATGGGACTTGGCCCTTCCTAAATACACCCTTAAGTCATGTTCAAGAAACCAGTTTGAGATGATGTGAGCTTTGTGACATGATGCATTATCTTGCTGGAAGTAGCCATCAGAAGATAAGTACACTGTGGTCATAAAAGGATGGACATGGTCAGTAACAATATTGGGGTAGGCTGTCTCGTTTAAACAATGCTATATTGGTACTAAGGGGCCCAAAGTGTGCTAAGAAAATGTCCCCCACAGCGCTGCACCACCATCACCACCAGCCTGAACCGCTGATACATGGCAGGATGGATTAATGCCATCTGAATGCCGCAGCTGGAATCGAGACTCGTCAGACCAGACAATGTTTTTCCAGTCTTCCGTTGTCCAATTTTGGTGAGCCTGTGCACATTATAGCCTCAGTTTCCTGTTCTTCGTTGACAGGAGTGTCACCCGGTGAGGTCTTCTGCAGTTGTATCCTATCTCCTTCAAGGTTCGACATGTTGTGCGTTCAGAGATGGTATTCTGCATACATTGGTTGTAACGAGTAGTTATTTGAGTTACTGTCACCTTTCTGGTATCTCAAACCAGTCTGCCCATTTTCCTCTGACATCAACATTGCATTTTGGTCCACACAACTGCTGCTCACTGGATATTTTCTCTTTTTTTGGACCATTCTCTGGAAACCCTAGAGATGGTTGTGCGTGAAAATCCCAATAGATCGCCAGTTTCTGAAATACTCAGACCAGCCTGTCTGGCACCAACAACCATGCCACGTTAAGTCCCCTTTCTTCCCCTTTCCGATGCTCGGTTTGAACTTCAGCAAGTTGTCTTGACCACATCCACATGCCTTTAATGCATTGAGTTGCTGCCATGTGATTGGCTGATTAGCTATTTGTGTTAACAAGCAATTGAACAGGTGTACTTAATAAAGTGGCCAGTGAGTGTATGTCACATGTGTAATTATATACACATACATACAAATCCAAGGTTCAGGTAATGGCTTGATGAGGTGCATGGTAAACAGACACGGAGGGCTAGCTGAAACCCAATGTTTAGAGAACTATAATTATGCACAATGTCTGCGATTTTGTTTTACAGAGAGAGAATGGGTCTTTGCATCTTAAAGAATACATTCAGATGGATGTAGGGTAAGGCTGACAGTTGTTTTTGATTTATATGTTTGCCGCTTAATACAACTGGCTTCAGACAAATTAAATTGTCAAAGCGCAACTGTCATCAAACAGTGTCACTTTGCCATTAAAAGTTTATCTCTATGCCAACTGAAAGGAAACAGACTGCAAATATGTGAAGCATGCACAACATAAGTTATGGGGGGAGAAGTTGATGGAAACCCCCTCCACTTAAAATTAAGTGGGTAACAGAAGCATTATTAAACACAATTGTAGCATTTGTTTGTTTAATTATGCCTTTGCTAGTACCTTAATTTTAAGTGAAGGGATTTTCCATCACCTTTACACCACTATAACTTATGGTGTGTGCTTCTCGGACTGATCCAAGCCTCAAGCTTCATGCTAATGAGTCCCATTAAGGATGAAACAGCTGTCCATGACTCTTATAGACTCGAAATATGAGAAACATTTAACCCCTTAATGACAATTGCCAGTCCCAGCATGAGCAGCTATGTGGCTTCTGCTCCTCTGTCCCGGGCTTTGTTTAAACTCCATGTAGTACAACATACATTTGCTTCAGAATGTCAATGTATAAAGTGGACAAAAAAAGGTGATCGTTATTAACCTTATTTGCATATACATACCCAGAATCCCTTGCAGTGGTGTGTGTAAACATGCGTCTCTCGCTTGTTAACCCCCACATGTTTAACCTTCCAATTACTTACATTCATAGCTAGTCAAAGCATAATTGGGATAGCCCCGTGTGGTTGGGACACTTTTATTTTCCTTTCACTCAGCTTTTCCTTTTTTAAAGTATGAAAAATTGTAAACAATATTATAGAGTTTATGGTAATTGTAAAGTAAAAGCCATAAGATTTTTTTCATATATGTATGCCTTTTTAAATTCATGTCATTATTATGAATATTGTGTGTGCATTTCCTTAAAGACAGCTATTGACAGAATTCCACTAAAGAAATGTGTAGAGAGCAGGGTATTTATAGAGTGCAATCAGCAGGAACATTTTATTGGTAGTTGTACTGATAGCAACACCATTTTTCTTGGCCTAAACCAAAACTTCTCTGTACACACAGCCTTGGTATTTGTTTTTTTTATTATAGCAGACTTGGAGCAACAGAACCCTTATCAGCAGTGCAGGGTTGGATATAATGACTCCTAATGCGTAGGCAGGGCAGACTATTTTTCACATAATATGACAATCCAAAACTGGAACCTGTGCAGAGGCCTGACATTGCTGCTCGACTGAAGTCAAAGTACACAACTGCAATATATCTCAACAACATGTCTATCCAAATCATTCCCAGTAGCAAAAAGAGAGTTTTCAAGTGGGGCAGGATACCCCATGCTGCTTCTCCACTCTTCAAAGGAGGGAAGAGTTATGTTCACCCCACACCTTCAGCATCTGTGCAATGTGTAACAACCCCCCCCCCTCTCTCTCTTAGTTGCATGGTGTGGCATTGATGCTTTCTGCTCCCATCTTACTTTTCTGGCAACAAACTGTCCTGTAGCATACTACTAGGGAAAAAGCATTCTCTTCCCTGGAGGAAACCACTGCCAAGATTCTAGAAGTAATGCTTTTTGTGTTGAAAAGAGCCAGAAATCATCTAGATTTTCTTAAGTTTTCCATGCCAGCTTGGAGTTGGCTCATCATGGACGCTTAGGGAGAGTACACTCTCCTGGTGGCTGCAAGCTGGAGTTGACAGCAGTCACAGCACATTCAATTGGGCATTTTCTGCTTTCCCCCATTCCAAGTCTCCCCAAAAGATCTTTATAGAGTCTTGTCAACTTTGTATGTAAGAGTGTCATACTGTTGGTTCCAGCTAAGATGCATGGTTCAGTAATGTATTCTTCAATCTTTGAGGAAGATCAGGTTTATTGTGGATGTTTGGTCAACAAATCATACAAGTCAAGTCGCTTTCCAGGTATGACTTTATGGTCACTATAAACCATACGGATGGTTATTTGCACATCCCTATAGTGGGGCATTCTCAGGTGTTTCTTAGGATTGCTGTTCCATCAATGGGAAGGAGTAAGCCAGTTCCAGTCACCACCCTTCGTGAAAACCCCAAGGGGTAGGTGACAGGCCAACAGCTCATCCTTAGTACTTACACTGGCTTCTTGCCGTTGACAACCCTGAACCTTTTTCAAAAACTGGAATTATTAGCTTGGAGACACCCCTCTATCCTCAGCACCTATAGGATCTTTTTCTTATACAATTCTGAACGCCACAAAGCAGATGGTGACTCTACTCACAAGGCACATATTGTGAAGATTTTGGAACTACATTTTTTCCATACTCTTCTGTTGGGTAGACTGGACAGACCGTTTACTACAATCATTAAGGTCGTTGTAGTAAACGTGTAGGCTGCAAGGTGGCCTTTTAGGCATATAGTCTATTTTCTTGGATGCTAGCTTTTAAGGCTACCTTAAATATACATGCAATTCCTTGCGCTTTCATGGGTTTTGAGAGCTTGGCAAGCTAGATTCTGACCATATACTCTGATCTTGGACTTTCTTACAAAACCTTGTTGGGATATGGAGCCTGTGTTGGGGACACCTCATTGCAGTTGAGGCAGACCTCCTCACCAAAGTACTCCCTGGCAACAGAACCTCTCCAACTGCGTGGCTTTTGTAGAAAGAGGTAGTTGTAGTGTTTCTAACCGTACCATTGGAAGATGGGTTGTAGAAGATGAAAGACATGGCCCTATTTTTCTGCTGACATGAAACCTCCAGCTGAACTTGGGGCACATTCTACCAGAATGTTCTTTAGAGGAAGCAGCTGCTGTTCTTAAGTTAGAGACTTGCACACATTACCCATTGGATGTGGCCTCTAATTTTCAGCAGAAGGGTTGTTGCATCTCCTAAATTGCCTGTTGGCTTATAATTGACCTGCCAATTTAGTTTCATTTTCCTAGTGTTTGTTTTGCTGTCAACTTCACTTATTACAAAGGAAGAATTCATAGGCTCACGGCCCTGGGATAGGCCAAGCTCTCACGCTTGGAAAATGACAAGGAAAATAAATTATCCGATAGCTAGGATAGTTATACCTTTTAACATATCAGTTTCCTGTTCTTGCCTCTTCTTACAGAGTAGACAAGAGATCTTTATGTTGCTTATAGATAAGGGCTTTTGAAATACACAAATATATAAATTGGGAAAACTGTAGGTCCAAGTATTACCAAATATTAAATACTACCTTTTCTAGGGAGGTATGTTTTTATTTTACTCTTATGTATTATAGAAACTAGAAAGATAAATAATCAGCATCACGTCAAAGCACTTTTTGGCTCAGAGTTGCACCTAAAGAAAAGGCTTTAATTCCTCTACTGAACATGGTATGTTCAGAGCAGTACGTTGTATGAATATGTGCTATATGTAAACAGAACAAAAACAGCCCTTGTTCAAACTAACAAGTAAACCTTTAGTAACGGGTTAACAAAATCTCCCACATATTCTGACATTTGCAGCAGGGTCTTTCCAGCGGATGTGTTCATTGCCGCCGTCACAGTAACCTGAAAAGGATCCAAGACAGCAGACCTCGATTCAATGTGCAGATTCCTGGGCAGATCTTAAAGTCCTAAAATATATCTGCTATAGATGAAAATCATATCTTGGGTAAATACAGCAGATAATAGATGGCATCCAAGACTTCTGCACGCACGTTCCTCACTCTCGAATATAAGTGCTTTGTTACTTGTCCTTTTTAAAAGCAAGACTATATTGATAGGAAAGTTAAAAGTTACAGTTAGTACTTTAAAACCACAAATAGCCTAAACGCAGAGCTTTGGTTACTCCCAGTCCCTGATAAATTGAAACATTGTAATTATTATTTTTTTTTAAACCGACAACCAAATGTCGCTCACATATATATACACACACACACACAAAAAAAAAACAACGTGTACAGATACACACATTCTAACAGAGTTTGATCCAGCCTCATCATAGTCAACCTCCAGTCAGATACGACTTGGTCTCCAACGGTGCAGGTCAACATGGACTTCGAGCTTTGCTGCCAGACCACTCCAAAAGAAGAGGCTTATAAGTAGTTAATAAAAAATATAATACAAAAATGTCAGTCTTTTTTTTTTTCTTTTCTTTAAATCAGAACTTATGTTCATGGCCAGTAATATAATTAAAAAAAAAAGTCCACAAGGAGTAAAATAGTTCTATGCTCAGTCCAAAAGGTCCACAGTAGAGAAAGCTAGTGGGGCGTATGGCTTCCAGAGGGCCGTAGCTGTTCTTCTGGGATGTCCTCAACACAAGGGTCGTCTGCAAAAGGAAAAAAACGCTGTACTGTTGAAAAGGACACAAGCACATAGCAGGCCAAAACAAATCGGAACAGCTTGAATTCACCAAGAATGTGGTGCAAAATAGTGAAATATGAGAGGGAGAACTTAAATACTCAATGGGGCCCTCACCTGCAAAATGAAGCTGCATTCAATATCATATTCAAATTGTTTACATAATCCTTAGCTAAGTAAATGGATGACTGTGGATCTTTGCGAGTTTAAAGTATAGATAAGCGACTAACGTAGAAATAATACAAGGGAAAAAAACAAAAACAAAGTCACCCCTAACCAGTGACTAAACTACCTCGGGTTCTTTTACAAAAATGTCAAACCATAGATTTGTGTACCGAAAACAAAAAAAAACAGATATTTATTGATGAGAAGAGCGCCGCTGTGTACCGACCTAGTAATGCCGTGGTCTCCCCTGCGTCGTCCTTGGCACTGTTACAATGCGGCAAGGAATCCTCTGTGGAGTAACTTGGCAGGTTGTTTATCTCACTCCTGTTGTCATCCTGAGCAATACTTAAAGTCCCAACAGAAAGGCTGCTACCTGCCATGGATTCAGGTGCAGGGACCTCGAGCGTTTCTTCAGGATCAACCTGCAACATTAGCAAGTGGCAGAAGATATATATAAAAAAAAACAAAACAATAACAAAAAAAAACAGCATGTATTTAACCGCATGTCAAATGGTTCACTCGCAAGCCTGATGCACAATAACGGGAGTGGATTTTTCATTTACTGAAATAAGAGATGGTTCCACAATATAACAAGAAAATGGAAAGGCTTCACACAACGGCATAGAATAAGATCGAGGCTCCTTGGTTTAAACTGAGATTAGAGTAATTTGGGCATAAAGATTAAGAGAAGGGCACGTCTTAAATGCAAAATCCTCAGCAATCGTGTCACCATAGAGGAGTACATGCAGATAAATGATCACAAGAATTAATTTGCATACGTAGCAACTCGATATCCTAAAGAAGAGCAAATCCTCTCTACCTACATCTTTGCTTTAAATTCTGCCAGCACGAGGCATGTTGTATTAGACGTACACATAGTACACACTGTTCAGATGAGCCCTGGGTGATGAGGAACGGCCTCCAAAACCCGGGGGATTAAACTAAAAGCATTCAGTACCGACTTCCCGTATTTGTCCACTTTCATTGCTCCAGACCAGTGTTTTCTCAGTTATTATTCTCTTGGCCCAGCACACTATTACAGCTAAGCAGCCAAGTTATTGGCGGCTCCTCACGCAGCTCTCCTGTATGGTGGGGCCACAGCTTGAGCCTCTGTGCCACCCAATGGGAATGGTGAGTATGAAAAGAAGCCCGATATTCATAGCGTTGTATATTAATATCACTAGGGGCAGGCAGGTGAGCCTACACTGGGCATCATAGCCACAAACTATAGAATCCAGACACGCTTAGCGGTCTGTTGAGTAACTGAACCTCCTATGCTGATTGACCCTGTGCACATATGGCTGGCATCATGGGAGTTGTAGGCCCACAACAACTAGAAAGCTACTTATTGGTTACACTGGATATAGAAAGCTTGACAGCATCAGAGTATAGACCCTTTTTCCACATTGGCTTCAGCAGCCTCTACAACAGGGAATTTACAAAAGTTGCTGCTCAAACTACTCTACTAAATCTAGCACTTTTATAACTACCTTGGAGCATTAGAAGTGTCATTCTAAATAAAGTTCAATGCAAAAACCTTGCGCTGCAAAAAAAATATTCGGAATTATTCCTCCCCAGCTCACATAGTAAATCCACGAGGTTATCTACATACCCAAAATCCAAGTGCTTTCATAAAATCCAGTTTGCACATAGGACACGTTCTGTGTTCAAGCAGCCACGGCTCTATGCATTGTCGGTGGAAGACATGGCTGTTAGAAACAAAGATGATCCGATTTCAGTTTTTGTATACAAAAAAAACAAAAAAACATTTAGGAGAGATCCAATTAAAATAAGACACGTAATACATAAAACTGGTGGTGGATTACAACTCCCATCCTCCCAAGGCAAAAACTGGATTTGTAGTTCAAAAACAATGAAATATGCCATCCATGTCAGGGGGATGTATGTCAAGTATGTTGGGGGGGGTCCTATATTATCAATAATACTATAAAGAAGCAGAAAGCAGCACCTTAACCCATTGTATGCCATTGTAAATGAAGCATGCCATTCTTATAGAATTTGCATTCTACAATCCATGCATACAACATCTTCACAACAGAGCCCTTTCTGTGGAGTACACAAGGAGGACAGAAAAATTAATTATCCTCAGTATCGATAATCGTTTATTCGTTACACCTCAGAATTAGTTATAATAGGTTCTAGTCATATATGGCAAATAAGTGAATATAAGATTTTAAGAAAATGGGACCAGATCCCACTCTATAAAAACGAATAATTCAGTTTAGTTTCTATTTTTTTTATATACAAAAAGGTATTTATATAATAAGGTCCTAATTATTAAGGTGGAGCACAGATTTAAATTGGGTGCAGTCACAATAGCAATTAACCGTGTCTGCTGATTACTCTCATTAAGCAATGAAAACGGGCACGGGTGTCAATGTGTGCACAGCTACCACACTCCTCCTCCACCGAGATACAAAAACAAGCCCCTGAACAGGCATATTTTATAATAGATTATCCACATGGCTAAAGTCTTGTTGGGAGGTCCCATTTAGCGGTCTTCTCATTGGGTGAAAATCAAACTAAGTTTTGTTTAATGTCAAGTTTTTTTATTTTGTATTCAGCAGAGGCATCTAATACACCAGCGGGTTTAGTTTTTAGATTGATAACAACTGACGTTTTATCAGACAAATAAATTGTATGAGAAATTACATCGGCCAAGCATACCAAAAAAATAAAAACATTTTTTTTAAAAAAGGGTAAAAAGATTTGTGAGTGTTGGGAGAAGACGTACTTGCACGGCAGGATGCGGACGACATCTTTGGGCTTGTAATTTTCTATGCACACGGCGCAATTTTCAGCATCTATGTCTATTCCCTGAAATAGAAAGAAGGGAAGAGAAATAAGTACTTGGGTGTTGACAAATCTGTCAAACGACATCACAACCCGATGATGAAATCCAACTAAATATGAGTCACATCCTGTGCAGCTCACCCTGCGCGAGGTGAAGCCCGGAGTCTGGAATGCTAAACGAGCGGACATGTCTATCGCTGTCGAGTCCGACGGCTCACTAACAACTTCATTTACACGGCAAACATAAAATATTACATATTTATTTATATTACAGACATATACACGCTACCATTCAAAAGTTTGGGGTCACTTAGCTGTTTTCATGGATAACAAAGATATTTCCAGCTGTGTAACATAATTGGAAAATTGATTCTAATGATCAATTAGCCTTTTAAACAAACTTGGATTAGCGAACATAAAACGTGCCATTGGGCACACAGGGCTGAAGGGAGTGTTAAAGGACCTCTGTACGCCTAGGAAAATATTCCATTAAAAATCAGCCATTTCCAGCTACAATAGTCATTTACAATGTTAACAACGTCCACACTTCATTTCATGTTAACAAGGATATTCTAAGTGACTCCAAACCTTTGAGCTGTAGTGCATTTGTCTTACTTTAGATATGATCATAAAAGGCATTATTCCATGGCCGTTTTAACTCAATCTAGCACTGCCCATCTTAAAAGTGAATTATCCCAAATTCAACGATCACAAGGCCATGGCCTATACATCAAACCACCATTCCTTTCCTGTAACAAGAACCACCATACGCTTGGGTTTACTAACGTACATCTAGATGATCCCATCAGTACTCAATATTTTGGTACTAAAGAATGTGCGATTAACACTACAAACGCTGCGTGATACGCGAGTACAATGCAACAACGTGCCCTAATCTCTTAAGTGCTTTATGGCAAGCGCCAAGATGGTTTCATCGTATCTGCAAGGCCAAACTCGTTCAGATATCTTTCGTACAATCACTCAGCCTGAACTGTGAAGGAGCCAAAATGTTAAATACTGACGGTCTGACTTTTCAGTTCCAGATCACAGGAATGCCCTCGACGGTAGTAGCAATGAGCTCCATACTTTACTATGCCCTTTAATTAGAAGACGGCAGTATTCACTCTCTGCCTCAGTCAGAAGACTTTTCATGATGAGGCTTGCAGGTCACTGGCAACTACAGACTTGTTACTTTGCTATACTTCCGTGCTACATCATAATTTCATATCAGTAATGGGTATATAGGAGGGTGATAAAAGCAAAAATAAAACGGATCAAAAAAAAATACAAAAATTCAATAAACCAGAGGCTACCCTCATCACTGTGGAACCTTCTGGTTAAAGGACATCCATGGAGCGGCACCTAAACCCTAAGCAAAATTGCAATGGACGTGCAAAAAAAAAAAAAGTTTTATTTTTTGACAACAGCTGCAAAAGTGGTAGAATGTCCCTTTATGTGGTTAAACTACTATTACTACTATACACCAAACAAAGGAATCTGTTGAAAGATTAATCATTTTTTATTTACGTCTTTCATTGTGACAAAGAAATTTCAAATTCAAAACGTAATTTTAAATTACACCACCATTCTTAAGCCTCGGAAGTCAAATGGCAACTGGTAAGTCACTGTAATTAAAGACATCAGGATCTTCGCCCAACAATTACGTAGGAGTCATAGGTAAATTAGGCAGATGTGGGGCATGCTACCTTACCCATTTCAACAGACTGCCCCAAAAAAGATGACTCATTTAATGCCTATTCTTGCACATCCGGCAGAGACGAATACACACTGTTCTATCAGGGCGATGTACACCGTGTAACAACTTAAAAGGACATTTACCTTTTCCACTTTCTTCACGCGGTGAAGCTGGAGTTGGCCAATGGCTTTTTTTGTTTCCTTCCGGTTAGCCTACAAAAGAAAGACAAAATAATATAAAATAAATAAAATATATATAGCTGCAAAAAAAATCACTACTGGCCCTGTCGTGCACACACCGAGCAGGCATGATTCTGGCAATTAAAGCTCTGTGATGGCCAGCTACAACCTGCTGTGGTCCTTTGAAGTACAGCTGATAAAGACAGCTCTGAGTTCCCCCATGTCGTGGAGGTTTAAGAGTAAGAACCGCTGATTGCCAACATGGTCATTTGAACATAAGCGACTGCAGAAGGACACATTCACATCACACAACAGGTAAAGTTATAATCGCAACCTGTGCGGTAAGCAGATCCCAGGGGTAGGCATGTAGGTGCCACTACTGGACAGAATTGGAATACAACACAGTACCCAAGGGACCAAATTCATTGTAATCTTAGAGGCAAAACCAAAATTACATAGTGCATATCTAAGCAATAAAACCTCTGCACTATGGAGGAAACTATGGGTTTCCTCCATAGTGATAATATGAACGTCCATTAAACCATGTCCAAAATGACATTGTCGTTATACCAAGAATATTTTGTGCAGTTTTAATCTTAACTAAAGGAGTATTATTTGAAATCACATCTGTTCCTGGTCTTGGAAGCTTTTGTGAAGGCAACCTTCCAAATGAGGCTAAATAGAGAACAGTTTGAAGCTTAAAAATAAATACAAAAAAATAAAAATTTTCAGCATAATCAATACGAACATTTTGGGATCAAGTAACTTACAAAAAAAAGTTTAAAAAAAAACCAGCCACTTCCAAAAACTTTTGTATTGAAGAAGTTTGCCAGGTTAGCAATGTTTGCTAGCATCAACCAGGTTCAAGTCCACCACATTCAGCAAACATCGTAAGCTGTCATTAGTTACCTGATTTCCAAACTGTGCTCCGGTGTACAGAAAACGCTGAACGTAGTAGAATATTAGCCAGGCCAGCGATATGATCATCATGGTAATGAACGCAATAGCCACAAACACTACAGACTGCCCACTGATTTCTTGGACATGGCGGGTACCCACGCTGATGGACATCTTTACAGGAATCTGTCTTCTAAGGGGCTCCAAAATCTCCAATCCCTTTGCATACCAAACCATAATCACCACCGTGTTTCCAGTACCTGCAGACAGAAACCATAGAGAACTGGTCAGATGGCGCACTCGCTTACGTCTCCCCATCACGCCACGCAACGCTCATTGAGCACGTACTTGGAAACCAGAGCGCTTTTCCATAAAATTCACGCAGTGGCAATAGTTTAAAACCCATTTGTGTAAGAAATTCAGAAGTTTAGACCAGCAATAGCAAAAAGGGTATTTCCTAGTATGCAACAATGTGCTGACAAATCAAATCAGCAGCCATCAAAGCTACAATTGCACTTTGAAGAATACCTACATTGTACGGACACTCCTTAAGATGAATAATAATAATAAAAAAAAAAAAAAAAAAAAAAAAAAAAAGGTAAATTCCATTATGATGCATACTTCTTTTGGCGCTATCAGGGACAGTAAAAAGTCCCTTTCAGGAGGATTCATTTTTGGTCATGTTAGTTGACTCCATGCACATTTTAGTTGTTAAAATCATACATACATATACACATTTTAAGCAGCATATAGTAAAGTTCTACACCGTAGACGTAATGGAAAGTGAAATAAAATATTTAGAGCTGAAACAACGAATCGATAAAATCGATAATAATCGATAACGGAAATCATCGATAACGATTTCCGTTATCGATTAATCGAGTGATCGATTCGTCGTTGGAGCACTAGGCTCCTTTTACTTACCTCCGCCAGCGTTCCCCGCTTCTGCTCCACGCTCTGCAGTCTCCGCCTTCTTCAAGCTACGTGACGACGGATGTGACGCGCGTCTACTATCAAGTTGGAAGTGGAACAAGTTCGTAGCGGAGGTAAGTACTCTTTATGTCTATTGTCTGTGCGAATGTTTATGTGCGAGACTGGGTGCGCGGCAGAGTGTGTGTGTGTGTGTGTGTGTGCGCGCGGCAGAGTGTGTGTGTGGGTGCGCGGCAGAGTGAGTGGGGGGGTGCGCTGCACAGTGAGTGGGGGGGTGCGCTGCACAGTGAGTGGGGGGGTGCGCTGCACAGTGGGGGGGGGGTGCGCTGCACAGTGGGGGGTCCGCGGCACAGGGGGTGGGGGGTCCGCGGCACAGGGGGTGGGGGGTCCGCGGCACAGGGGGTGGGGGGGCAGGGGATGCAGGGCAGGATGTGAGTGCAGGGCAGAGTGGGGCCAGGAGACTGGATGCAGGTCAGAGTGGGGGTGGGAGGGCAGGGTGGCAGACTGGGTGCAGAGCAGAGTGGGGGTTGGGATGCAGGGCAGGGTGTGAGACTGGGTGCAGAGTAGAGTGGGGGTGGGGGGGCAGGGCAGGGTGTGAGACTGGGTGCAGAGCAGAGTGGGGATGCAGGGCAGGCTGTGAGACTGGGTGCAGGGCAGGCTGTGAGACTGGGTGCAGGGCAGGCTGTGAGACTGGGTGCAGGGCAGGGCAGGGTGTGAGACTGGGTGCAGGGCAGGGTGTGAGACTGGGTGCAGGGCAGAGTGGGGATGCAGGGCAGGCTGTGAGACTGGGTGCAGGGCAGGCTGTGAGACTGGGTGCAGGGCAGAGTGGGGGTGGGGATGCAGGGCAGAGTGAGGGTGGGGGCACAGTGCAAAGGGGTGGGGGCACAATGCAAAATTCTTTTAAATAAACGAAAAATTTGCATATTGTTTTTTTTATCCGATTAATCGATTAATCGAAAAAATAATCGGCCGATTAATCGATTATTAAAATAATCGTTAGTTGCAGCCCTAAAAATATTCAGTTTACATATATTTTGCTTTATATATTTTATTAATCATGGGAAAGTCAGCTTTATTACTGCCACCAATTCTCGCCCTGGAGCTTGACAATCTACTCAAGAGATGCAAATATTCTAAAATAAGGAAACTCGCAGGAAGCACATTTTCCAACTTAAAAAGCGTATCCAGGTGCAGAGTCATCGCTCCCGCCGCGTGTGAAGTCACCGTATGCGGTGACAGGTGCTAAGAGACCAGCCTACGAAGAGAAACAGCTTGACGATCCCGCTCACTGCCAAACTATGTCACCAAAACTCTTGGGAAACAAAACAGACGTAAAAACCGGCAGATATTTCCATTCCTGTGCCCAGCAGATACAGACCGAGTTTATATAAATATTTATTTCCTAATCAGGCATCTACATAATGCCAAGAGAGCCTTTAACTCTTCTGATTCTTTAATCCGGGCTGCTAACACTTCACCATTTTAAATCAATATTGTTTAATAGCTCCCTTTGTCTGGAAAAAGAGATCTAGAATCAGACATTACGTTTTGCCACCTTATGCCAAAGATCAGGGATTACATACAGTGAAATAATCCCTTACCTTTAAACCAAAAGATCTAGATACTTTTTGTAGATTTATTTAGCTATGCTGAACGCCGGAACATGACAAGCTTTTTACTTTCCGGGAGAACCTTGTAAGAGGATGCTTCTGAGATAACGCCACGTAAAGCCATTGTCCCGCGTTCACCTGTTACTACATGGTATCCATCAACAAATAGGACTTGCGTGAGAGGAAGCCAAAATATTTTAGACTCTTCAGCTTTAGAATTAAAGTCATCGCGTGAACAGAAGATAGGGGACTTAAACTTACCGTGGCCCATGACTAGGTGCAAGACATGCATTTTGTTTTTTGTTTTTGCTCCCCTACCTTCCCTTGTAAAGTTTCAGAAGAAATAAAGCTGGAGGATTTTATTTAAACCTCTTCAGTTTCATTGACGGGCAGGAGCGGATTAAGAGATATGAAAAATGGGGCAACTGCCCCAGGTGTCCCCCCCTTGCTGCAGCACAGTTTGTGTACTAGCTGGGTGATGTGATGTTATATTATTTTATAAATATGTACACACAGTTTTTTACTTTATCCTCCGGTTGCAAAAATATTTTCCCCCACGGCGTCAGCGATACTGTTTAACGCATTCCACACAAGTTACCAAGCAAAGAGAAAATAAATAAAATGCCTCCAAAGTCAAAAATAAGAAAAAAAATAAAATAAAAATCATTGTGGAAGTACACCGCCAATATTGTTCAGCCAGCTAGCAGTCAACTTCCTGGAGTGCAAAACAATAGCTATTATTTGCCTGATCACACATGAGGTCATATGCATCTTACACCTTTCGTAAACACCAAAATTATTTCAGCCTCAATCGAGATATATAATTGACCCCATTATACCTTTTAGTCATGAAAAAAGTACCTTCTTAACCTGTCGCTAACCCAGTTGTAGTGTATTTCTTGCTGAACATATCACTTAAACAGGCAGTCATTGTCCCTTTCGGCAAATTAAGCAGCATTTCGGCATGAATCGTTGCTCGTTCACTTAACAGGTAGCTGCCTCTTGATGTCACATCACTGGTTTGTTTCACCAAAGAACCCTGTGGCAATCACCAAAGAATCTGTGCCTGCCATACACGCAGTAGTGCCCACGTCAGAAAAGCGGTGGGGGTTAAGCCAGAAAGCACGTCGAAGAAAAACTAGATCAATACAGGAAAAGAAGATATATATATATATATACACATATATACATACATAATCTATTTTACACACACTATAAAAAAGAAGAAATGACAGATTCTATCTAGAAAATATCAGTATTTTGTTTCTAAGTTTATCAATGAAAAAAGTACCAGAGGTAAAGCTTTGAACGTGTTCCAGCATTTTGGGATCCTGTCATATGCTAGTTAATCTCTCTGGAATGACATGGCTTGAAACGCTCTTAAAACAAAGGCTCTTGTGTAACAATTCTGAAGCTGGCCCAACAACTAAGCCTTTTCCATGTGATACTGCTCTACCACTTGGCATCAGGTCCCTGTCACAACATCAAACAAGCACATTCACCCTGCAGCCCTAATAAATGGTAGCACTGAGGAGACGCCAGAGGTGGAACATCTAGCTACGTCGTAAAATTGAAGACAAAAATCCAAAAAACATCCACAATACATACATAGCAATAGTTTGGCACTTTATGGTCTGAATTGCCAAACTTTAATGTTGTAGAAATTGGCTTTGAATGATCTGGCAGCTTGTCAGGATATTGTGAGGGAAGCCAAACTGTGCCAGTCAACTTGACTAAGTCATTTTAGGAGATTTCCTAGGGCCTAAGTCTGCAAGCCTTTTGGGGTTACCTCAAGCCAACCATGGTACATAATGAGATGTAACATGAGCTCAGTGCCACTGGGCAAGACTTGGGGGAAAAGTTCCCTCCTGCCAGAACGGGAGGAATACAGAAGAGTCTTAGGAACATGCATTTATTTGGAGGTGCTCATAATAGACTGTAAGCTCACAAGAACAGGACCATCTTCCCCTTCTGTACAGTATATCTTAATGTGTGTTCATGCACTTGTTAATTTGTATGTTGTCCAGTTTTAACAGGGCAACACCTCCGCTGACACCCTATAAATGTGTTTAGGACGCTATATGGCATCCCCATCCTATTGTGTCTTAAGCCTTCTCTGCACAGAATATGGCCGGTTGTTTAAACCAACAGATCACATTGAAGGGAACGGCATTAGAATTTAAAATATGTCTAAAGCTTCGCTCAAGATCTGGAAATGAGCGACCTTGACAAGAGAGACCATTACGTGTTTTCATTTTAGTATGGCTTAAAAGTATTAAACGCAACAATATTTGCCATCCTGACCAAATCTATTTAAAGAAATCTAGCAAAGGAGCTTTAAATTGGTTTTAACCACATAGAACCTTGTGATCAACCAGAAGCTGAAAATAACACCCTTCATGATGTATTAAAGTTTCAGTAACCTTGAGATCAGTGGAGCCAAGTATAACGGAATTGAATGAAAACGAAAACACATACAGAAGGTTCATAACGGGACACGGCTTAAAAAGGGGAAATTTCATTATTAATTTTCATTGTAATCTTAATACAACGTTAACGTGCCACACACCCGTTCTATCACCAATTTCTAGGATTTTACTTAGTTTCCGGTGTACTTTCATTTATTAAGCCTTCTGTCTACCAAAAAGATGGAGAATTTACATGGTTATCAATAGGAGAATGAATGCCTGTTAATTCACAAACAATGACTAGCTGTTTGTTAAACTGGGAACAATAACCGCTGCAATGAAATTAGACGAGTGGTTCCCAACAGTCCAGGTTCCCTTTTGGGGTAAGCGCTAAACAATGCCCAGTCTGTGTGCCTTGAGGATGGGTTTGCGAGCCATTGAATTAAACTAATGCCTCCTTATGCATTGATAAATGACATTACCTTTTGCAGAGATATATATATCCCCCATTATAGAAGCTCCCCGGCAATGTCTTACACATTTAGCATAGAGCGAGTTAGAGCTTTACGTGCCTCTGCTGCAATCCACCCCTGGTGTGTGTGCGGATTTTGCTTGCTGTATTTATATATATATTTGACAATTTCACCCACAAAATCTGAATTTAGAATCTATTTAGGGTGTGCTCCCGTTAAAAAAAAAATTGTGTGCATATAAAATGTAAAAATAATCCGGAGCTATGTTAACATACAGCTTTTGGAACTCCATGCATGGATATCGCAATACAGCATATCGACCATTAGCGCATTTCACAATACAAGATCAGAAGAAACATTGTTTGCCCCCCAAGTGGTAAGGTATGTAAATATTTGATCAGTGGCGGCCGGGGCAGTAAGCATGCCATAGGTTATTTCACGCATTCAGCTGACCGTCGTAGGTAAACGAATCCATGTCAGATGGTACATCGGACAGGCTCCGCCAGTCTAAATGATCTCCGTTTAGTTATTCAAACTGCTATTTAATACGACGTTGAAGCACCTGTGCTGGCTCCGACATGGCTATCATATTCATGTATTTCCACAGCACATCCAACAGCTGATAAGCAAGATAACCGATACAGGCATATGGAACAAGAGCTCAGTTCTACCCCCGCCAACAGAAAATGGCTTCCTAGTGCCTTTTCCATTTTAGTTTAATTGATCATGTACTTCTGCTCATTCATGGATGCTCCAGTAGAAAATGTTATTTTTGGATTTTGTAGAACCATGAATAACAAAACAGGTGAAGTAAGCAAGTTTCTGTAAAGGGTATACAGTACCCTTGGATGAAGACCTGGCCATTGGGCACATCGAGACAATTTCTGTTGGGCTGGTAACCAACACTGCCGCATGCGTGTGATTTATCACCTGTTGACAAAGTTAAAGGGCTGAGTCTACTGTGCCGGTCCAGCCCTACATGGCTGATAAACATTTCCAAACCATCAGTGACTCACTCTACGATTATAATCCAAACAAGAATTCTGGCCTTAAAGACATCACTCTTGCCTACCAGTATGTCCATAGAACTATACCGTTACACCACTAACATGACCTATGGGAAGACCGCAGAGATGCTTGGAGGAGAAGAAAAAAAACCTAACATGGACATTAGGTTGCGTTCCATATATCGTTTCTGTGGTTTCATATAAATTAAGTTATTTAATATACCAAATGCCTGTCACAGTCTGGACCATCAGCAAGGACAGAAACTAACAAAAGCGGACTCTTTACCCTTTTCCCTAGAGCTTGGGCTTTTAGGTACTCTGGAATCTAAGACAAAGTACCTTTGGACAAGACAAGCTTCTAAACAAAGACTTGCCAAATGGTCTATGGGTACAGTACAGTCGGACATAAGATCATTTGAGCAGGTGAGAAGTGCCCTGGGTCTGGTATACGAGAATCCCAACACAAAGGGATACAGACAGTCTGAAAATAAGTATACTGTGGGTTATGCTAAAATTTGAACGTCAAGTCATCATATACATACTAAAAGAGCATCAATAAAAGCTGCAAAGTCTCTCAGAAAGACAGGTCTTGACAGGAGAACACGTCACATGTGCAGGTCAGATCCAAACCATAACAAGTATGACATCTGGGAAATAAGAAAAGTAGAAGTGGAGTTTAAGATTTTTTTGGCTTCCTAAAATTAGACAATCTTTGAAGAGAGAATCTAGCCTGTTGGGTGCCACTGCACTGGTACTGAAACAAGTTGGATTGCAGGAGATTCAAACGTCATTTCCATTCCCCATGTAGCATTATATTAGCATTTATCACACTACCACATTTTTCCACAATACAATCCGAGGCCGTAAGCACCTACAGAATTCACCATGGGGAGCATGTGTAATATTTCCAGTACATTTAACTCCGGCTGAACGCTGATGAGGTTTCCAAACCATACATAGGTTTTATGGGTAGTTCTCTCCACTCAGAATTGGTTTTGTACCCGCGTAGAATACTTGAGAACATAAACATTTCCTAACAGCTTCCAGGTGCTTCCTCCACAGACTCGATCAAATCTCCGGAATGTGCCGTTAATACCGTCACACATTAACAGACCCGTAACAATTTCAGAGACCTGTCCAGTCATGTCACAAGTGGTTTGACACAAAGGAATTGCACAAACAATCTATTCATAGTCCCGAATATTTCTCTGCGGAATATAGACTACGGTACGCAAGGGTGGTTTAAGAAACATCATGCAGACAGTGAAAAGTAAACAATGGCATTTTTCCAAATCTTGTCGGGATCAACAAACTTTAGTATCAATCAATAATCACCCCGTGTATCAGGCCAAAGACTGTTGTTCAGTACCTCGTAAGGTACTGAAAGAACGGACCTCAGAGATGTTGAACGTTTAGACTACAACCTGAAATTTGATACACACACAAAAACAAAAAAAACTGCTTTGTACGGCCTTCTCTGGGACTAGTTTGGTAATAACCATTCTAGTCTGTGAGTTTAGATTAATACCTGTATCACAAATTTGGAAGACCCCCCCCCCCAAGTAAAGTAATGAAGCATAGCGACCTCAAGATTACAACATTTCTAATGCACTAGTAATATGCTAATTAACTAAATCATATTATAACACCGTCTTGCCATAGTAGCTACGTCAAGTAAACGTGGCACAACGTGCCCATCATTCAAAGGGTTAAGCAATCCCGAAACTAGGCAAAGCAGTAAATTCATAGGTTACGTGGCAACTTCATATTACAAGAGTACCAAGTTTCAACATTTGTTATATTGTGCCCGAACATGAACTTTCTACAATAAATTGATGTTTTTTCCCCATACAATAATAATTTTATTAGGAGAAATGGATGGGACAATAAATAATATACTACTGCTTGTATCTGCAGTATCAACATCCTAGAGCTAATTTCCACGTGATCTCTGAGGTAAAAAAGGAAATGATTCACGATCAATACAAATTCAACAAAGCAACTGTCAAAAACCAAATGCATAACAATAGCTCGTACTGGCATCAAGACTTTTTCTGCTCCATTTAGAAACAGATTTTGATGGCAGATAGGAACCATTTGGTGCATCTTGTCTGCCCATTTACCCCAAATGTAATTGGTTTAAACCCCTAATCAGTCTTTGGGCAGGTCCTATAGTTTATGTCCATCCCATGCCTGTTTAAAGTCCCTCACTGTATTAGCCTCTGCTCCTGCTGGGAGACTGTTCCATCCATCTACTACCTTCCGAGTAAGGTAGAACTTCCTTATGTTACATCTAAGCCTCTGACCCTCTAGTTTTAGACCATGAGCTCATTTTAGTTCATACAGCAAACTGCTTAGCAGAGCTAAACTGAACGATAATAAATGCTTTGTGTTCTAGTACTAGCCCGATGCTGGGACACAAAGAGGGGTTTGTTGAGCAATTCTTTTGCATAATGGCCAAAGTGGGATAACTGGCAGGAACATCTGGCTGGATAGGTTTAATGCCCCCGAATGTCTGCTCCCATATTGCCCCGACAGCTCAATATACCATAAGCCTTCTTCACGTACGCTGCGACGCAGCACGAGAGTGAGGCCACTGCAATGTCAGGGATCACACAACATCCCACGGACAAATTTCATTGAGAATTTCCCTGAATCAGAGGATTTTTTTTTGTTGGATATGTTGAATGAGCGTAATCATCTCATTACAGATTGAGCAAGCCTTCACACAGTATGAAAAAAATCATTTAAAGGATATTTCATTTACAGGGATCCTCGAATGAATCTGTGTTCAAAACTTACAATATTTACACATTCTAATTAAATCCGAAGAAAAACAAAAAAAAAAACAGGAAAGATTAAAGAAAAGGAGTAACAGGAGTGTGCAGGAGCCCGTAGACCATAACTACCGTATTTGCTCGATTATAAGACGACCCTGATTATAAGACGACCCCCCAAAATCTGAATATTAACTTAGGAAAAAAAGAAAAAGCCTGAATATAAGACGACCCTAAAGGAAAAAAGTTTTACCAGTAAATGTTAATTCATGTAAACTATTTTTTTTTAATAAAAGCTATGATTGAGAAAAATATTTTTTTTTTGTTTTTATTTCTTGTATTTTCCAACCTGTCCCCCAGTTACGCACATCTGCCCCCAGGCTTGCCACACCAATATGGCACTGTGGCCCATGATATGCCTTTTAACCCTCTATATGCCACTGTGCCCCATGGTATGCCTTTTGACCCCCTATGTGCCACTCTGCCTCCAGAAATGCCTTATACCCCTATATCCCATTCTGGCATTTAGGGGGTTAAAATGCATATTATGGGGCAGAGTGGCATATAGGGAGGTATAAGGCATTCCAGGAGGCAGAGTGGCATTAAGGGAGTTAAAAGGCATTATATAGAGCACTCTGCCTCCAGAAATGCCTTATACCCCTATATGCCACTCTGGCATTTAGGGGGTTAAAAGGCATATTATGGGGCAGAGTGGCATATAGGGAGGTATAAGGCATTTCAGGAGGCAGAGTGCACTATTAAATGCCCCCTTAACGCCACTCTGCCTCCTGAAATGCCTTATACCTCCCTATATGCCACTCTGCCCCATAATATGCCTTTTAACCCCCTAAGTGCCAGAGTGGCATATAGGGGTGTAAGGCATTCCAGAAATGACACACACACACACACACACACACACACACACCGGTGCTTCCAATTTCCTGCTGTATTGCCGGGGCAGCGGGTTGACGTCTCATTCCGCGGCAGCCGGAAGGAGGTGGAGTTGGCAGCGGGGGTTTGTATGCGTCCGTCGCAAATACCTTCCCCGGCTGTCAGAGATCAGGAACTCTTGAACTCTGATCTCTGACAGTCGGGGAAGGTATTTGCGACGGACGCATACAAACCCCCGCTGCCAACTTCACCTCCGGAAGCACCGGTAAGTGTGTGTGTGTGGGGGGGGGGGGACGACAGGAGGATCCAGGTCCCCTGCAGCGGTGCGGGGGATCTGGATCTTAGTCTCCTAATCAGACCTCTATTTGAGGTCTGATTAGAAGACGACCCCGATTATAAGACGAGGGGTATTTTTCAGAGCATTTGCTCTGAAAAAAACCTCGTCTTATAATCGAGCAAATACGGTAATCACTTCACCGGCCACAAGCGAGCTCTGTAATTAATCACCCATCACGGCTTTTACAAGCCATGCAACAAACCATTGCCAAGGATGTCTGTTTAGGTAAACCCGCCATGGAGGCGGAATCATGAAGCTAAAGAGCCAAAAAAAGATGCTGCAAGAAACAGTGGAAAGTGGCAGTTTATATAAATACAGAATACGAGTGCTGAGGAGTAATGACACGCCAGTAAGAAAGTGCTTTACTAGTAATTGTACAAAACAGATCCTATAGTATCGTATAATGTGAAGTTATTCGTGACATGCATAGGAGATAACGAGTCCTACTATATGGACGGTAATTTTCCCTTCGCTCTGGCCTCTTTTGGTGTACGAATAATAATTCACATTATTGCCATGGCTAATAATTTACAATATATTGCATTCTTTGTTTCTGTGGCGTAACAAGAACAGAATCGGCAACAAACATTAAAACAACCACGCAACATTGTATGTGCGGCGTTCCACCAGTAGCACGAGACTACCGAGAACATCATATCAAAGATAATCGCTGATTCAGAGCCAAGAACGCAGATCAGAAAGCCATGGAGTAGCAGATGTTTCCTGGCCGTACTGACGACCAGGATCTCCAGGCTCTCATTAAACAATGCATGGCAGAAACAGACGAGAAACCAGAAGAGCGACCAAAAAAAACAAGCCGTTAAACAGGTCTGGCTTCTCGCTCTTACCCCCCCAAGGCAGACCCTTAACAGCAGCTTCTCTTTAAAGCCAGTTTGTTTGATGACAAGAGGGACACCTTATCATTCTTTTAACAAAAGAAATCGAAATTAGCCACAAATTTGGGTGCATTCACGGCAGCGGGGTTATTTGAATTCACTCTTTACCATAAACAGAGATGCTTAAGACAAAAGAACGTGATAGGGGTATATTTAAAGGAAAAACACGCCCTGTATATATATCTTACGGATAAACCGAAAGAGTGCAAATAATGTGCTATAGATAAGAAATAGATGCAACACGGGCCCTGTACAGGATAAAAAGAATATCAAGTGCAAAGGAATTGCCCTGCATGTTTATTTATTTAAAAGTTTGTATTTTTTTTTTCTTTTTTTAAAGTATTTGTTGTGTTTGCCGACATACAACACAGAGCTGTCGCCACGCAAGAATGTAAAAACATTCTTCAAACCCATAACAAGACCTATTCTGTATATAAAACAAGCTTTGTAAAAAAAAGTTGTCATTTACTTTTTTTTTTGCCTGCTAGGAGTTACATTGGTGTCGTTATCTTGACGACTGCCAACAATGTTTGTTTTCGCACAAAGATCATAACACACCTTAGGTGAAATAGTAGGTCTACTCACACAACATGTAAGATGGGATGTGATCCCACATACAGCACGTGTTTGACCTGATTTGTGACATCAAAAGCCCACAGTCTATCAAAGGAATACAGGAGTCGCTTCTTGGCCTTTCAGCGAAGATCAAGCGAGTACCTGTGAGAGAGGAAAAGCTTGGTCCTGTAGCGTTAAGGTCAAGACAGCCTGAAGCCCTGATGTAGCTATGGTAGACCAGATAGTCTGGGTTCTGGGTGTGAAGGTCAACCCAAGTGTGATGTGTGGGTCACACCAGCACTGGTGGCTTGGCATCTTGCCCCTCAGACCCTTCTTTTAGGCTGGATGGCAGGGAATCTATTCCAGCCTAAGGGCACTTTTGTGGTTTACATCCATTACATTTTTTTGTGTTAGTTTTCCAATTTTAATAACAGACCATGGCAGAACCTGATCCCCTGAAGATTTGTTTTTGTGAGGGAAGCGTGGTAGGCTTTGGGCACTTCCAGTGGTCGTTCTGCTTGCGAGGAAGGACCAAGAAGGTCCAGCCCTCCTGCAGGCCTTCTGAACAAGGAGGGAAGGAGTGGGGGCTCTGGTGTCTGCTGTGGCCCTTACATGACACAAAAATCTTTTTCACAGTTATTTTTTTGGTTTTCATAGCAAAGAACCAACCTTGGGGCTTCAATACAAAACAGAATAAGAGTATAAGTAGTATGTACCAACGTCCTACTTGGAATGATTCCGATGCGCCATCGGTGGACATCAAACTAGAAATCAGGTAACAAACTAAAAAAAAAAAATAAATGAAATCCCACAATAGTGAATTTTCAGTGCTGGATTTAATTAGGAATTTATCCCAGATGTGAGCGTTCTTCTGAAATCTCTAGCTTTTTCAACTGGTACATATGACAGGAAATACGAGTTGGTTTAGGTGAAAGCCTAAAACATAAAGCGTTTCCAGCACTTGGCCTGAAGTCTTCCAGATGGTGGGCTACAATATAACATACACGTTATAGCTTATGTTCCATTTACAGACAGCGCTTACTTTCTTTCCGTTGTCTCCAAGAGCGCATATCAAATAACTAGAGGCCACATGCCATTTAAAGGTGGTGTTCCACTTAGATAATCCATTAATTGCACTCTCCAGTATCTTAAGCAAAAGAAAGCTTAGGAGATCTGTCATTGTAAGCCTTTTATTCCTTTCGCTGGAAGTTTAAACACTTGAAAACAGAGAAAAATGTTAAGAAGCTTTGTGTTTGAGTTTCTATGGCACCAACCTATCTAAGCCTGTGTTTGTCACATGATAATTAGGTGTTCCTGGCAAAAAAAACACCCCCAAAAAAACTATAAATGACAACATTTTACACGATTAAAGAATATATCCGGGAAGTGTCCGGGCATTTAATAAAGCTAGGAATACTATTTCATGCTGCAGAAGAAGTATAACAGCAGCACCTTACATACCAAGGATTTAAGATACTAGGTCAAGGCAATTCACCCCAGCAAAAAAAACCTTTACATTTAGATTATACTCCAATTGAGATTGTAGGTCCCAATGCCTAGCCTGCAGATGATTAAGGAGCTTATTCACCAAAGGAAGAATTTACACAAGAGTTGTGGTTTCAGGTTCTGGGTTTCAGAAGAGCCAAACCCAATGAGCTTCTGCTGATGGAAGAACATGGCTGGCCCTGTATAATGCATAGCTAAATTCATAAGACCTGCTCACACAATGACGTATTACACCGGGCCATCTTGGACCTTCTTGATGGAGAGATTTGCCAGTGCTGGCCCCCTCCTGGTAACCCTCTTTATTAAGTAGACCACAGCGAAGAAGAAAGGTCTTCCAGAGTGACAACTAAAATACTGGAGAGTCCAGAAACGGAACACATGCCCCGCTCTGTATTATCGGGACTGTTTGGATAAACATTTGGCAATAACTATAATTCCAACGTAGGCGTATAATTAATGCATGACTACAGGGCTTACACAAGTTGAAGCGGTTATAATTTAGGAAGCAAACAATGTACCAACAGTGGACACATTGCACAATGCGAACTATGCCGACCCACACATGATGCAAGCGTTGCCCAACAAGAAGAGAAGAAATGCAAGAAATTCACTGGTGTCATCAGCCCACACAGGGCTTTTGTTTGTATCCAGATGCCTTCTTCTTGGGCCCTAAAGAACAAACGTCAACCCCCACAATACACGACGGCAGCGGAACGAGCCACCAAGACAACATACAGGAGCTGGTCCAAGCCTTGCACAACGGGCAATCTTAATACCTGGAGTATCAGCAGATCTACCATCTGCCTGGCCAGCGCATGATGTTGATGCCACCACATCTTGGTCACGTGAGATACACATGACCAAACCGTATGTTTTCTGCCTATACGCTACAGCACCCGCTAACGCTTTCCAGGGCGGCCCGGCTGAAAGGGCACATCCATACATTAACCAAGCCAAAGAACACTTTCTTAAACTGGATGAGCCTTAAAACATTTAACAGTCCATCAGCCCTTCCAATCATGAGAGAAGAACACTGACAGTGTAAGCGGGAATGTCACACAATGATCTGTCATACTATATATACATATAGGTGTACAGCGCTGTGGAGTATGACGGCACTATATAAAACAAACATTCATAACCCCGAGTGCAGCCTATGTATGAGGCAGTGCTCAAGCTGGGATATGCAGCAGTGTACAGCCCACAGGGGGAAGCCATCAGTATACTCCCTGCTTACCCAGGTGTGACATGGGCACGGTGGCATTGCCACTCTTCAGATCGTTGAAGATGACCACAGCCGAGGCTCTCCTGCGGGCAGCGAGGAACACTTTCTCCTTGAAGGTACATCCTCCCCGGGCTACCAGCGCTATCCAGGGCTGCGCATCCTCCGCCTCCGTGGACCCGGGGGCCATGCCCGGGACAGTGAACTCGGTGTCCGGGTGACATCCTTCCAAGTGCTCGGGGTCCCGAGGAAAGCCCACCAAGCCCTGCACGCTGTCCTTAGGCGAGTGATCTCCATAGCTGCCGCTCTCCGTGGTGTTAAGCACAGTGACGTTAGTGAGCGGCTCGGTGTACTCGGTGCGTACCACGGCGGTGAACCATTCCAGGGAATGCACGGGGATGGCAGGGCAGAAAGCGCACAGCACCGAGCACACACAGAGCCAACCCAGCATCCTCATGCAGGGCTTCTCAAGTCAAGACACACCGGGATCGCGGACGGTATACTCAGATCGCTGGCTGTTCCTTGTACAGCAGGTTAGCCAGACCGCGGACACCGTATAAACTGAAGCCCTCGGACTTGCCCCGTGGTAGCCGGGTACTATCCCTTGTCAGCAACGAGTTGACACCATTAAGCCGACGGTACGCTCGCCGCCAGCCTGCACTGCCGCTGACCCCGGGATCTTGTGTCACCAACTCGCCGGACACACAAACAATGCAACCCTCGCTTCCCACCCCTTCAGCTGCTTTACTTCCCCTTACAGCGGCGTGACTCCTCCCCTTCCTGTTCCCCGTGACTCCCGCCCCTCTCCACACACCGCCTCAGACACTAGTGCACACAGTGACAGGCGGTTACAGCGACTGAACGCCTCGGACAGATTCCATCAATAAGCTTTAGATTGTAAGCGCTTATGCACCAGGATCCCATGCAGCCATGTTTTCCAGGACAGATGTGCATTGCCCGGCAGTATGTGGGGTGTATTACCCTTCCGTGAGTTTATATAGCCCAGGAGTGTTAGAACAAGAGGGCTAGAAGGTCAGAGGCTTAGATATAATGTGTTTTACCTCCCGTCACAAGTGGTAGAGGCTAATACAGAACTGCCCAAGGCTAAAAAGTGAACCCCCCCCATCACCAAAGGGGATTAAATGGGAATTTAATTGTCCGGGAATTGAAACACTGTCTTTTTTTTTTTTTGATGCGGAGGAGAGAGAGGGGCGCTAAGCAGTCGCTCAGGAATAAGTTTTCAGCAACTGCTCGGCACCCCTCAGTCTCCTCTGCAAGGCCTCTAGCTCGGTTGAGGTGCCCGCATGTCATGCTGAGCACCAGAATATGATGTCGTATTCCGGCGCTCAGCTGTGGAGCAGCGAGAGGGGGTAGATAGTGAGAAGGAGGAGTAGTAAGAATATTGAAATAAAGAGTCAGAATGAGTGAGTAAATTAATGTGTGGATGCATTGTGTGAATGAGTGAGAAAATGAAAATGTGTGGATGAATTGTGTGAATGAGTGAGAGAATGAACAATTGAATGTGTGGATCAATTGTGTAAATGAGTGAGAGAATGAATTAATCTGTGGATGAATCTGATGGATTGTATAAATGAGAGAATTAATGTGTGGATGAATTGTGTGAATGAGTGAGAGAATTAATTAATTTGTGAGAATGCAATAGCAAATATGTGTAAATGATTTGTGTGAATGGATTATGTAAATGAAAGTGAATTGGTGAGTGACTTGTAAAAGTGTTTGTGTGTATCATAAATGTAGAAGTGATGTGTGGAAAGGAACAGATGGCACAAGCAGGGTGTTTGAGCCTTGGGGACCAAGATGGCATAGGCAGGGTGTTTATGGGGCAGAGATGGCACAGGCCGGGGCTGTCTGGGGACAAAGTTGACAAATGCTGGAATGCTGGGCTGTTTGGGGACATAGATGGCAAGTCCTATGTGTGTTATCTGGGTGCTGGTCAGGTTCTATGTTTCCAGTGTGGACACCAGGGCTGGCTTTGGGGTGTACAACCTGTGATCTATGCCTGTAATTTAGGGGGTTTTATCTATACCTTTAATGCTGAGTTATTATGTGGTTTCCAATTGATCTATACCTGCAAAGCTGGGTTTGTGTGTTATTCTGTTGATCCATATCTGCTAAGCTATGTTTCCATGTGTTGTTTTTTTTATCTATACCCTCAGTGCTGAGTTTACATGTGATTTCCAGTTGATCTATACCTGCAATGCTGGGTTTCCATACATTATTTATGAATACCTGCAAATATAGGTTTTGTATGTCTGATTCTGATTCAGTGTGGCAAATATTTTTTTTGGTGCTGGGGCGAAGGGAGTGACTGCATGCTAGGGAGAGCGTGGAGCGGGGAAATATATATATAAATATATTTATCTTATGCGCTTCAGAGTGTGTCCCTGAATGGCAGAAATAAAATGTGGTCACCCTAATACCCAGCCACACACTCAAACAAACCCAACCACACAAACATACCCAACCACATACTAACATACCCAGCCACACACACTAACATACCCAGCTACACACACAATAATATACCCAGCCACACACTAACATACCCAGCCACACACACACTAACATACCCAGCCACACACTAACATACCCAGCCACACACACACACTAATATACCCAGCCACACACTAACATGCCCAGCCACACACACACACTAATATACCCAGCCACACACTAACATACCCAGCCACACACACTAACATACCCAGCCACACACTAACATACCCAGTCACACAAACATACCCAGACACACACACTAACATACCCAGCCACACTAACATACCCAACCACACACATTAACATACCCAGACACACACACACTAACATACCCAGTCACACACACACTAACATACCCAGCCACACACACACTAACATACCCAGCCACACACACACTAACATACCCAGCTACACACATTAACATACCCAGACACACACACACTAACATACCCAGTCACACACACACTAACATACCCAGCCACACACACACTAACATACCCAGCTACACACATTAACATACCCAGACACACACACTAACATACCCAGACACACACACTAACATACCCAGTCACACACACTTACATATCCATATTACATTGAAACATGCCTGATGTATGCATAAACCTATCCTGAATCTAAGACAAAATGGTTCTTGTTTGCAGTCAAATTCTATGCTTCTATTCCCGCTGTTTCTGAGCCTGAATTGTAACCTTTTATTCACCCGTTCAGTTTATGGCTCTTGTCTTTGTACTACGACATGTAATTCATTAGCGTTCTAAAAGAGAGCAGTTACTAGTGATCCCATTCAAATGCCCCCAACAGAATACCTTTGAGGGTAAAGCTGTATCTATTGTCAGGACAAGCCTAGCTGGTTTGCTAAGCTTGTTGGACAGGAGACAGTGCCACATTGTTGGCACTCTATAACCATGACTAAAAGTTCTGTGTCAGATTACCTGGTTGTAACACACCCAAAAAAACGTCACAAGGTATCCTCCCATAGCAATCCACTCATTAGTCATAATTGCAGTTTTGGCATTTAATTGAAGGGCCCAATAAACATGTTGATATTTGCTCATATATCTATTGGGTGGTAATTTTAAAACTAAAAAAAGGTTTCTCGCAGTATGTCTGCTCTTTTAAGGGATACCCCAGCCATCATTTGCACTGTAATGAATATGATAGTTGTGTGGTCCCTTTTTCCATGTTGTTCCTTTCACAAATGCATGGGGGAATTCTGCAGAAACCCTCCTGCCATATGCATTTGCCCCCCCACACACACACTCTAGGCTGTGCAAGAGATGTGTTCAGCCAAACACATCTCCATGCACGTGATACCTACCTCCAGTCAGCTCCAGCGATGGCCACTCTGCGCATGATCATAAAGCACTCTTACTAATTTCTATAGGAGCACTTTCTTGCCATTGATTAGCTGCACCACATTGCAGGAGGGCTTCTAAGTGAGGTATGTCTTATTATCTGGTTAGGGACATTAAATTGTCCCTTGAATCTCTACGTGCAAGAAGAAAATGGGGTTACGTATAAATGTGTCACAAGTGCCTGTTTAGAGCAATGTCTACATTTTCACTTGCGACATATCGGTATAAACAGAACTACCAGCCCTAGACACAGGGATACAATACTGAGAAATAGGATGTGGGGGATGCAATAATGCCACTTAGGAAGTATCAAAACTAATAAATATATCTATATAAAATGCAACACATTTTGTAATGTGATTTTGCACCATTGGTTTTATTATTATTATTATTATTTACCTTTTATTTATTAAGTGGCAACAACTTACGCAGCACTGTACAATTTAAATGGGACCGTTAACACACACATGACAAATGTACAGTAATACATACAGATACATCAGAAGATGAGAACCCTAGCTTCGCCATTCTGTGAGCTTGCCATCTAGCCTTATGGTACTTTGTACAAAGTACAAAGCAGGGCAGAAATTTCACAAACTGACTTTTGGCATCATTTAAAGTGAATGGGGTCTTCAGGAAAAAAATAGAAATCTGAAAAAATCAATTATTAACTTATAAATAAATTACATACGTTTAAATGAATAACATTTACTGAACAGATATGGTACAGCATAACTCCCATCACTATACACCAAGCCATACATCGACTTACTAGATCTACTACATCTGCAGGAAGGCTATTCCACTTATCTACCACCTTCTCAGTATGGGTGACACCGAGAGTAAAAGCTCAGCCAAGCATAGGATTTACGGATCACTTCCAACTCACAATTATTTCATTTCTCAATCTCTCTAGAACTATGAATCAACTTTATCTCCACTGCAGCTTTTATTAAGCCAGAAGGAATCGAACGTCTGTGTAAGAGCAGCTTCACTTCCACTTGGTCTGAGAAAGAGCCATCTCTTTTGAAAATAACTGGCAGCTTGCTATTATTTATGAACTTCCCTCTATTGCGAAATTCTAGAGCATCATGGAAAAACTCAGTTTCTGGTAAAATTGCCCTACTATAAAAAGCCCTTCCAGCTGCTGCATAAAGTTCTGTATATTTAGAGAATTAAATGGAGAATTAAATGGGGAATTAAGAGATCACAATACATATAAATAAATAAAAATGTAAAACTAGAAGAAGGGTTCTCTGTTACAATTAGTATTCATACTCCCGAGTCAATTTGCTGCAAATGTACACCCCTTGGTGGTTCATATTTCACAATTACCCAAAACTCAACATGTTTAATAGCCATGAACTAATCAAAGGTTGCAAACATAAGTGGATTAACCATAAGACATGGGTATGGGGGGCAGCAAGCTTTGTGGCTTGTTATTTCAATAAATGCCCCATAGGCACTGGTGCTTTTCCATAAGACGTCCAGTGCCTGGGCATGGATATTTTGCCCGTCCTTGCCTGGAACACAATGGTGATGTGAAGAGTGACCCCTACATTACATATCCACATATCCCCAAACTATGGCATAGGAACGTTTTCATACAAATTGTGTGACACTTTAAGACTTCTCATCAGAAAATATATGTGGCAAAACTTCTTTTAAGTTCTTTGTTACACTCATCAAATGTAACAAAAATGCAAGTGTAAATATTTTCAGTAAGCGCAGGTACTGATCAGCTACAGTACATTGGAGTTGGTATGTGACCAGAAAAACAGGGGACTCAGGTCAACTTGGTTCTTGTTGTGACTTGTATGAGTGGAAAGGGCTACTCAGATCCTCCGATAAAGAAGACAAACACCCTATACTAGGATGCACGGCTAATGCATGTTTTGCGATATTTTTTATTCCACCGAGTGCCTATGCTTGGTTCTTCTGCTGATAACTGGAATATGTAAAGGGACAACACAGGCAGTGAGCCTAATCATATGTTTACTATTGGAAAGTAAACAATTTAAATTTACTTCACACTAAACAAAAATAACTCAAAGTGAGGATTTGTGATGGGGTTGAGTGTCTTTCAAGCCCCTTGCCAGGGCTTACCGGGGAAGAGCGGATTGAGACCAATTCTGATGCCAAGTGATAAAGTGGACCAATTGGAAGAAATGTTTACTATGGTCTTTTGCCTTGTATCTGGACCACTCAATATAAATAACCACATTTGAGTCATGACAATAATAATAATATAATATCTATATGTCCCCTATATATCTAGTCAGGGAATTCAAGGGATTGATGTGGTGCTAAGCCAGACCCCTGACTGCATGTTAACGACGCTGAGAGGGCCACCACACCACATCAATATGCCATTCTAGCATATGCTCTTCCCCTAAATCCAAGCTTGGAAAAAACTATCCAGTATTCAGCATTTCCCTAGAATAGATACTAGATATACAACCTCCACATATATGTATATCTACTATGTGTTTGTGTGTGCATAGACAATAATGTTAGGAAAAAGGTGGGCGGTAAGAGCTCAGGTAGCATTTCTTGAGGAAGAAGCAACCGAAGCAAGTCATAATATGCTGCATGTGTCCTTCAAAAGGGGATTTTACTGATTCTGATTCATTTTGCAGGTTCACTTGTTTCTGTGATTTTGTGTGTCATTCGTTAGCTCCCAAAGACAGTGGCATGTCCCAACTAGAGCAAAGGAGTATTTATGTGAATAAGATGGTATCTGGGTGCTGGGACCGACCCAAAGCTTTGGTGTTTTCTTCATCCTTAATGACAGCCCTTGGAAAGCTTTTCAAAAGAAAAATCCCCTTAGGATCACTTCAGGAAGATGGAATTATCTGATAAGCATCTATTATGCTGAATAAAGAAAAAAGAGAAAGGAAGCTCCTGACCTGCCTTACTCTAAGTTACTTTTATTTGACACAAGCTGTTTACTGAAGCTATTCTGATTGAAAAGTAAATGCGTAACGTCTTCCTTATTGTGCCGGGAATCCATATGGCTATATGTGGAGCTGCAAACAAAAAGGCCTTGTTGCCCCGAAATCTTCTGAACAGCCAAATAGTTGATAATTGAGCAAATGTATGATACCATATAGTCCACAGCATATATTTTAGACATTTCTAACATTTTAAATTATTTATTTGACACATTAAAAAATAAGGAATTTATTAGAAGGAATCTGTAAGCATCAATATATACTCTATATATGTACAATTACATACAATAAAAATGAAGTAGATATTTTAATAAAGCTTTTAAAACTTAAGGTTTTCATGCCACAAACAGAAATCCTGCATCTGTGAGTTTTCAGTTGAGTTTTGATGTACCCAAACATGTCATCTCACCATGGATTAGGAAGGGACATAGTCCTCCTTGCTGGAGTAACTCGCCAGGGTTAACCATTCAGAATGCAAATATATTCAAATGTTTCTGCTCATCTGTAAACTAACAATTTAGTTAATAAACACTATGTGTGTCAATGTTCCTCATCTGCCGCTCCACTGTGCCAATCACCCCATTGGCTCCAGAACCAAATTTAAACTTCTCACCCTGACCTACAGAGCCCTTAACAACTCCACCCCCCCCATATATCTAACCTCTTACCAAAATATCCCCCTAACTGCCCTCTTGGTGTCTCTCTACTACTGCCATTACACCTCTTCTCACTCCTGTATTTAGGATTGCACCTGTTCTGCACCCCTTTCTGTGGAATTCCCTTTCTGGTCCCGTTAGACTTTCTCGCATACAACCCATCCTCGTAACACTCTCAGCCAGCATCCTAATCTAACCATCTGAATGACCAACAACCTCTACAGATCATCCTGACTTGACCAACTCATCCCCATCCAAGCAGTCCTCTCCTCTGTTTCGCTTCTCCCTCAACCAATAACTAGATTGTAAGCCCCCAAGAGCGGGCCCTCCTCTCCTTTTATACCAGTTTGTCATTGTGTGTGATTTTAAATAATTTCACAGAACAGTGCTACAGAACCTGCGGGTGCTTTATAAATAAATATAATGTAATTTGCCCGATGTGACTTATGGCCAACATACCTGGGGACATTCTAAATGAGCTGACCCTGAGACTATTGAAATATTAACCTTTTTAATAGCCCCTTGTGAAGATTATATGTAGTGACCAATGGCTCCACTTCCAGTCCTCATGGAAACCTAGACTTTTCATTAAAAAGACACTTAATTGAGTCACCTGCATTCAAGCAGGGATATCAACCATAACACACTGGTAGCCAAAGCACCAACTATTTCAGACCCTAACATTGAGGCTAAAAACCCTGAGCGTTCCCAGCTGTGATGGCCAATCTGGCCCTAGGTGTATCTGTAAACATATTTAATGAACAAACGCTCTATATGTGTATTTGTATTGTAAGCGTATTTAGTGAATAAACACGCTTGCTGTTTATTTGTATTGTAAACATAATTCTTAATCCGAAATGTTACTGTTTAATACTTTAAGTGGACATTGTCACAAAAGCCAGTTAAACTTTAAGCTGACATCAGTGCTGTTTTGCACATTAGTAGTTCTCATGAGCGATTCGCATTTGGACTTTGTCTTTTGCCCATCTGCCACATGCAAACACGTTCATGGCAATTTTAGTCTGTTTTCCACTTTTTTTAAAATAGTGAAACATAATATATTACAGCTGTGCATGCTTAATGTTTGAGGTACTGCGTTACTGTATCGCCACCCACCGATACACAAGCTATCTTCGTTACGACATTAAAACATAACACCACTAAATGCTTAGTTTGGGACGTATACCATTCAGTTTCAGAAAAATGTGTTTTGGAGCTGTAGCAAAATTTGAGTAAAAGAAAAAACTGTAAAAAATAAGAACTATAGGTTTTTTATGGAGATCCTATTAATAGTAATTTCCATCAAACCAATTCACCATCTGGGACGCCAATGAAAGGAAGTGCACAGTGCAACGTCCGAAGAGACGCTTGTTAGAAACTTGGAGGAAAACTTGCACCCTGTCTGCAGTGAAAAGGCCAATCCGTCATGTATATAAATCAATGCATTAATAAAAGAATGGATTATATAAAGATTGTACACGATCCATAACATGAGTTTATTACATTTTATTTAGACAATTAAGATGTAAAATACACGTGCATCAGCTTCTACAAGCGGGGGGCAAGGGCTGTTTCTTTGGTGTGCAATGCATTCGTATGGATAGGAGGAGTTGCAAACACAGACATCTTTAGTCAACAACGTATTAATTGATTCTTAAACATAAATATTTAATCATGACCAAGGAGCTGGTTTTCAACTTCCCAGAAGTTTATTATGCTTAGGATGTATTACGGCCACATCTAGTAACTTGGAATTTTTCAACCAGGCACAATAATAATATCATAAACGGTAAGCAGGCACGGGTCAAGGCAGGCGGCGACAATCTCATCAACGGTAAACAGGCAAGGGTCAGGGCAGGCAGCAAACACTCAAAGTCAGGAGACGGTCCAGGAGTCAAAATACCGGAGACAGGCAGTAAGGAAGCGATACAGGAGCAGGATACGGGTATAAGGGACAGGAGGACAGCAGGACACAACCATAGGGGAGCTGGTATAACCAAGCAATGAGTGTAGTGCTTGGTTCCTCTTTATAGTGTCATTCGTTAGCGCCAAAGCTTCTGTTTTTTTTTCTTGACCTTTCATATATTAAAGCAGTTTTTACAAAGAGAAAAACAACTGTAAAATGCATCAAGGTATATTCTTTTAAAATTTTCATTATAATGTGACCGAGTTCGAACAGCCAGTATAAAAATAATATATGCATTCTGTGTTCATGGCTCTTGTTATTAGTTATAGTGCTTAGGTTTTTATTGTTCAAGGTAAAGACAGTACAAGAAGCTTAACTTATGCCAATAAATAATTCTTTATTGTAATGTCACAATTGTCCCATTTTGATGGAACTTTTCTGGCATGCATTACATAGTACAGAGAGCACTGTGGAGGTGGATCAATGAAGAAAATGATTTTTCGGCTATATATAAGCGGCTGCACAATATGCTTTTACATTTTTGCAGCGTGCAGCCAAGTGCATCCAGCCTGTGGTTGCGTACTAAAAGACCAGATCTAGCGCATGAGTGGCAGTAGTTTGCCAGATAGCAAGCCCAGGCCTGGAGAGACAGACCCCAAGAATTGGTACCGTCTCCGATTAATGGGGATAGTTGGAAGGCATGATATTGCTGGGACATCAACTTAAAATTAACAGAATGTGTATAGGATCAATGAAACAAAAGGTAAATAAGAACAATTTGATTGGGCATCACATGGAAAACTTTGATAAAAGAATCCTACAGTTAAATATGCTGTATGCCTACACGTAATGCAATTACATTGCATTATGTAGTTCTTTTTTTAAGCAGGACAGCCTTCTCCTTAAGAGTCCTCATTCAGCGATCTCTGCATCTACATGCAATAAATCAATGTACCTCCGGAATCCTGCATTGTGTCATTTCAATTGCATTTGTAGTGTCCTTTTATATCGCTATGGAATAGCTTGGTGCTGTTTAATAAATGATAGAAGCAACAAACACTACAGGTCAATGAGTAAACACTGCCCTGAAACATGGCACAGCTTGCTGAGGACTGTAGTTTGATTTCACTGGTGTGGGGTTTCTACAGTTCCCAAAAATAATATCATTAAAACTGTTCCAACTGGTTGAATTGAACAAATCCAATATCTTTTTGCACGCTGAAAAAAGAAATCCATTTCTTCTAAATGTTCAAATAACTTTCTTGGACCCCAACATATAGCAACGTCACCAGTGCCTTGAAGCACAGGAGAAGACAGCTTCCTCAGTTTACGCTTGCCCTGTAATAATCATCCAAAGAAATGTTGAAGGATCCTCCATAACAATTTGAAAGGAATATATGCTCTGTATTCATTTTCATTAGGAGCCACTCCTTATTTTGAGACCACTTTTTCATTAAGGCGTGCCTGTAAAAGACATGAGAGCAAAGCTGAAAATAATAAAATCTACCTCATCCTCCATATAGCACTCATAGCTTTCCTGTCGAATCACACAAGTATTTAGATTGATATGAAAGCAGGACATCCATCTGATCTGACATCCATCACTGCTATAGCTGAGAACTTGTTGGGTTTAAGCCAGAGCCTCAGCTGAGGTCTTGCTTCCCCAGGACTATCGTTAATCTCTTGAAAGTATCATTTATTCAATCTCGCTCGCCTGCACAGGTTCTGCCTACTCTCCCACCCACTTCCTTTACATTCTAATTTAAACTACCCACCATATTAATTAAACATTGTATGTGTTAATGATGACTGTACCTGGAATACAATGATTTCCTGGCAAAGTCTACTTCTTCCACAGGAACACTTATCATCTGGCCGGTAAGGGTCAATGAGGCACACTGTAGGTCTTCTGGCTCACTGAGGTTCTTTCTATTTTTGATAAACTAAATTAATGATGCTAAAATATATGCATATGACAAATCCCATTTAAATTAGTTAGTGTTATAAAAAGACAATTTAAGATGTCAAAATGCTATATAGAAGAAAAACTGGTAGTTTCATTCACAGGTGATTTTTATGTGAATTGACTTAAGACATTTATTTGAGTAAGGTGCTGATTACAGCCGTGCCTACCTCACTTTATCACTATCTGGATCTGCAAACGTCAGTGAGGCGGTTGGGTTCTTCAGTAAATCTGAGACTAAACTGGATTTAGGAGGAACATAACAGAAGGGGATACCGGTACTGTTATCAATAGGACCATCACTAGTCAGAAGAATGTGTCCAAAAGGCATAGCCTGGATCTGGCGAAGAAAAGGCAGAGACATCATTTTTGTTAATAAGTACCATACCGTCTAGGTTCTCTCGTCCGCATCGTAGGACACAGCGTTGGCACTGTACAAATAAAATATGTTAACAATAAATTAATGCTATACCCCTTATTTTTTCTGTGAGCGGTTATGCTTCTTATATCATTTATTTTGTAAATAATTTTGATTCATTTTTGTAAATTGTTAGATATTAGTTTGTCTTCTGTAATATGTATTTATACTGTTGTTTAGTCAATAGTAAATGTCTGTCTATCTATCATTTCCATTCTTAGAAAATGATTAAATGACACAGCACTATCCTACTGTAAGTGGGATGACCCCTGCCTAACCACCCTTATCATTGATAAATGACTAATGGTTATCATTGATAATACAAATAGTGTTAATGTGGAAGGATACATACTATTGGAAACAGTACACTTTTAATCACCAGCACAGTCAAAACCATTGATCTTTGAAACAACATCGGGTCCATACTCAAGCCAAATGGGCCTTGATGGACATAGTCAATGATTTTTAGATCAATCATATTGAAATAATTGTAGCAGCTACAATGCAAACATTTCATGTATTCTCTTAATGTTAGTACCTGCATTTTGCAGCTAACTGACCAAACAATTGTGAACCAGATATTAGCCATTTAAACCAATATTATCAAGTTCCGAAATAATGATGAAAACGCATTTTCTCGCGTAAAAATAATAATATGACCTATTGTATGACCTATAATAAATATTTATCAGGTATTGACAATGTAACGGAGCTGCTTATCTGTTTTAATTAAAAGATGTTAAAATGACACTTACCACCTCCTGGGCGGACAATGTTGCCAGGAAGCCCCATTTGCTCTGGTGGGCTAGCACCCGAGCTTTCTTGGCCACTCTGTGCTGGTTAGCATTTGTAGGAGATGGGGAGCTATCGGTCGCTGCGCTGCCTTCTCTCCTGTAAGAAAACATTCTTGAGGGTGAAGAGATATGCTTGGATGGTTCAGGCCCTGGCTTAGATTTAATCTCTTTGTCCTCCTTGTAGGCAGATGCTGGGTAGCTCTGCTTCCATATACTGAGGGCATCTTCCAGCAGAGCTGGTAAAGCATCTTCAGTGGAAGAACTGTCCATTTCCTCTTCCACTTCGTTGGTGACTGACCATGACACTGAATTTACTATTACATACCCTTTAGCATACGGCAGGAGGCTACAGCCCAGCAGCCACAACAGGCAGGTGGAGAAAGACCGTGTTTTGCGATGAAGGCTGCGCACAGACATTTTCACAGAGCTAATGATGCCAGAGTCTACATTCCTCTATTTAAGCTTTCAGAAATATATACTTTTGCAATACACCGAGTGCCCTCTGGTGGAGAAAATGTAGTATTTACGATGGCACATAAAGAACGACTGCCATTTACTTTGTCTGTGTTCTTATTAAGGATGAAACAGCTGTCCATGAGCGGCTATGTCGCTTCCGCTAGTCTGTCATGGGCTTTGTCTAAAGGCCCTCAAGTTCAGCATACATTTATTGCTTCATGTCTGATTTCATGAATGTTTGTAGTAATGAATGTATGAAAACATACATTTGAATTAACAAAACTATTTTTAATTAAAAAATGCATTTATTTTGAGGCATTCAGCAACACCCCACAAAGTGAACTATTGTGCCACCCAGCAGCTAAACCAATACTGCTGAAAGGGCACAAAAATAAACAGGGAGTTTGATCGATCCTAGGACTGTTTAAAAACGCCACTTGAAAAACGCCACTTGAAAGAGACATGCTACCTCTAAGAAGATGACGGCACCCATTCAAAATAAAAGAGTTCCCAGAGGGTCTGTCCACACCCTCCTGAGAACACTGAGTTCCCCCTGGAGGTTGACTAAAGGTACTGCAACCAACCATGCAGGTCACTACTCACTGTGATCAGTAAAATAGAATGCTAAGCCCACCACTACGCCAAAGTACTCCAATATTCGGTGGATCCTAGCACTAAACCCTGCCCACTGAATTACTAATAAGCTGAAACTAAACATTAAGTCTAAACACAGAACAGAGATAAAACATACCTATAGACTGCAGACTAAGATAAACATAACAAATGGATGGGGCAGGACTGGAACAAAGTATCAGAAGTAAACGGCAGAGCATAAAGTAATCCAGGAATGGATTACAGCAAAGGGGGAACTGTAGCGAGACAGGGGAACTGTAGCAAGACAGGGGAAACTTGAGAGAAGCAGCTCCGCAGCCTGAATGGGGCCTGACAGTTCTATATTAAATCAGATATTATCAAACTAATTGTATCTAAAGAAAGCCCTTCTTGTCCTGAAAAAACAATATTTAATTATAAATGATAGAGAAAAATACAGGTATACAGCAACACTGCAAAACATGTTAAAACAGCCATTGTCACAAAAGATTAAAAAAAACTGTGCTGTCTTAAATTGTCTGTCCTTATCACAGAGAAATCCCTCTATAAGTCCCAGGGGCGTACCTAGAGTATTTGGCACCTGGGGCGGATCCTGTATGTGGCACCCCCCCAACACTTTAAAACTGCATAGCTGCATATACTGGCGCAGACATTGAAGGTGGTACAGCATTACTGTTATCATTATATACTGAGGCAGACATTGACGGTGGTACAGCATAACACCTACCACTATATACTGAGGCAGACATTGACGGCGGTACAGCATTACACCTATCACTATATACTGAGGCAGACATTGATGGGGTACAGCATAACACCTATCACTATATACTGAGGCCGACATTGAAGGGGTACAGCATAACAACTAACACTATATACTGAGGCAGACATTGACGGCAGTACAGCGTAATCCCTATCACTATACATTGAGCCAGACACTGATAATATGGCAGCATAACTCCTATCACTATATACTAACACAAACATTGATGTGGTGTAGGCCTCCCACTTCATGCACCGAAATGAAAATTCTGGACTGAAACCGAAAATCCAGCATTTACCTGTCCGAAACCATAAAAAAAAATCTCACACTTTTATTTAAAGTAAGTAACACAGCAAAATAGGAAAAAAAATTCAATAACAATATTATATATATATATATATATATATATAATATATATATATATATGGTTGTTAACAGCAATCATACTCCTATCATGCCCAGGCATACCCATATTCCAGCATGTACTAGCTGACTTGGCATGATAGGAGTGTGATTGCTGTTAGCAATTATATATATATATTGTGGTAAAGTGTATACGAAAGTGGTGGATGGGATATATATCTCATCTGGTTTCCTCAGCCAGGCACGGTAGCAAACCCAGGAGCCCTCAGGTGAGGCTTCCTATGCTCATTACTGGGGAGGAAGCCTTAAAAGAGAGGGCTGTTGGGTTTGCAGGGTGGAGGAGGGACTGAGGCAGGGAGAAGCTACAGCCTTCACTCAGGACATATGCTTCCGGCCCTTTAAGTGTCCACAATAATTCAGATGCAGTGTTTTGTCATGCCGTTGCTCCTAGCAACACGGTACCCGCATTCTCCACCAATTGTAGAGGACAGCTCACGCATGGGGCAGCAGTGTGTTTATTTAGATGCTGTAGGCACAGATTTTGCATGGGTAAAGCTTCATACCTGGTGGGCTGCAGCGCTGGCTGTAGCTGCTCCCTGCCTCTGTCCCTCCTCCACCCTGCAAACCCAACAGCCCTCTCTTTTAAGGCTTCCTCCCCAGTAACGAGCATAGGAAGCCTCACCTGAGGGCTCCTGGGTTTGCTACCGTGCCTGGCTGAGGAAACCAGGTGAGATATATATCCAATCCACCACTTTCCCATACACTTTACCACAATATATATATATATATATATATATATATATATATATATATATATATTGTTATTATTATTGTTCACAGACTTACAAATCCCGTATTTGCAGGTATACAATAATAATGTATGGAAACATAGCAAGAGATAAAACTACAGGCATAGATCACAGGTTGCACAACGCAAAGCCAGCTCTGGCGTACACACTGCCCACATAGAACCTGACCAGCACCCAGATTACACACATAGGATTTACCATCTTTGTCCCCAAACAGCCCAGCATGAATCAATTTCGTCCCCAAACAGCCCGGCCTCATTCAGACAATTCATCCACACATTCATTCATTCTCTCACTCATTCTCACTATCTACCTTTCCCCTTTTCTACCCCTTCTCACTATCTACCCCCCCTCTCCCTCCCTTCTCACTATCTACCCCCTCTCACTATCTACCCCCTCTCTTCTCACTATCTACCCCCCCTCCTTACTATGTACCCCCCTCCCTCCTCACTATCTACCCCCCTCCCTCCTCACTATCTACCCTCCCTCCCTCCTCACTATATACATGTTTGGAGCGTAGTGCTAAGCCTTTGGCCAAGTCTAGGTGTTAGCACTTGATATCCAAGGCTTAGTAGCACGCTCTAAAGTTTTTTTTTTGTTCCCCCCACAGCGTAAATATTTGCGCTCCTTATCTTGGGTTTAGCTCCCTTATTGGCACAGTTACTTCATAACATGTTATTGTGTCTGGAAACTTGCCACGCACCAGACAACATGCTAATTAGATACCTAAGCATTAAAAGGGATATTATACCCCTCATCACTATCTTCCCCCCCTCCCTCCCTCCTCACTATCTACCCCCTCGGGACACGTGGTCACCCTAGCCCGTGGCACCCCCCTGACGAGCGGCACCTGGGGCGGACCGCCCCCCCCGCTAGGTACGCTACTGATAAGTCCCCTTTCCTTTGCTGATGTCAATCATTCATAGTTCAGAACATAAATTTATAATATTACACCCCCCAGGCTAAATCATTATATGTTTATGTAAATTAACAACATTTGATTTAAAAAACAATTTATAAATTATTCCTCCAATTTTTTATGGCACTGTGATGTTAGCTTCTTATTCAACACATAGAATGAAATATACCAATATATATATGACCAACTGTATGCAGATACCACTAATAATTATAGTTTAGGGGTTTCAGCCACAACTACATTGCTAACAGAACAAAAATTATATACCCAATTTGTGTGTTCCCTCAATATATTTCCTCTACATTTTTCATTTAATGTAGAAAAAAAAATTGGATTTGAAATAAAAAAAAATCCAAGCTTATTATTATAGTTTAAATGTGATACCTAAGACTTGCAAGTTTTGTATGTAGATTTAGCAATTAAAGTTAGTTCAATTTTGATTTGTGTTGCCATAATTTTATATGAGAACAAAACATTTATTGATTGTAAGTGCTCACGGTCACGTTAAGCATTCATTATAGCTGTTTTTATTTATGAAACATTTTTCTCAACTGTCTCAACATGCAGTTCTAGATCTTACATACTATACTATTACATACTATAACATTTACATTTCTGCTCATGGCTCATGTTATCTTTCTCTTCAGAGGAGCAGAAAAACCTACATTACAGGAGCCTATTGTATGTCTATGCCCTTCATAAAACATCTATTCAGTAACTCGATTGACAGACTCAACATCAGTCACCCACCGTTTGTTTTACACAAAGAACATGAGTTTAATGACAGCTCCCATTTCCTTTGCTTAAACTCTCAAAATAAGTAAGAAACCCCCGTTATATATATAAATGAGTATAAGTGAACAAACAAAATAAACTAATGAGGTACACACATGTAAGTTTGCATCCCACCTTGCCAACTCACATTTGCAACTAGTGGGTTAATAAATATGTAGGTTGCTTCTTTTTTTTTTAAAGCATGCCATCTTTTTGCAGAAATAAACACTTCAATATTCCTGAGAAATCCAAACGTTGGTTTGTACTGTTGGCCAGCAACACATACGTATTGTCTTCTGTCTGTTTCCATGGAACATTCACATTACAGCCAATCACAAGTCACAGGCAATTAGCAACTATATATCCACAGTTGCTACAAACACCTATACCACCGTTATCCCTTGCCTGTTATTGCACCATTAGCAAGAGGCAGCATGGTGGAAAAAGGAGTGCAGTGCCTGATAGAGAAAGGACCCAGTAGTTAACTCACCTTAAACAACAACTAGAAGGAGATTCCGGGGAGAAAGACTATTTTCACTCCCTGGGACTGGAGTGCCCGGGGGACATAAAGCACACTAAAAAAAAAAAAGCACACCCTAAAAAGCATATAATTTCACATTTTAGGATGCTGCTGAAATGATCAACATGTACATACAACAAAGCAAGGAATCAAAGCACACCTAACCAATACTATTAAAAGCACCTATCTGGAACAAAAATACTGGATATTCTGTCACACTGTATGGCCATATATCACTAAGCCCACCTATACATCAAAGATTCTCTTAATGTTCAGATTTGAAAGGACTCAATGTAATTAGGGTACTTTGATGTGCAATATAAGGCCATATAGTGAGACGGAATACCCCATATATTCCTAAAATAGGAGCTTGCAAGTGGAATATCCTCCCTTGCCGCTCCCCAACATTCAGTATATTACTGTAGGAAATACATTTACATTTTAAATATAAATAAACAGAACAGATCTAGCCACCAGGCATCAAATGATGGGCAGATAGTGGGTGATTTCTGTCTCTAATTTTGAAGCCCAGCAGCACTTGCCCGAGGGGCCAGTGTAGACAACGACGTATTTCGAACCTCCTCTTCTCTGAAGTCTGTTTCGATTGTAGTAGACTCCCAACTGAATAATGCGAGAGCTTTGCATGGGGCGGGTGCGAGGAACTACACAACCATGCTTTCATATATAGTTATGCCTTCTGTATGATATTTTTTGTCCTTTAAGAAAAAGCAACAATTCCTGGGTTGTGGCCAAATATATTAGAGTTTATATAAATAACACCACAAACATCCTTTACCTTTTTTAATTTTATAAAGAAATAGGGCATTATTACAATAACTGTACAATACACTACAATATTCTCAGTGTAGAAACATCTCAACATAGCAGTCCATACAAAAATAATAAAAATAGGTCTCTGCATCCCCACTTGTTTGTCTTGAAACAAAATGTAACAAATAATGCATAATCCAAATATTGGCATCATGTTTAGTCACTGTCCCTTGTATATCAGGCTAATGGTATATTTACCATTCTAGAATATCTAGCTGCCTGACTTATCTACATAGCTGGAACGTCATAGAAGGATCCAGGTAAAGCTACGCAACAAGCAAGATAATAACAACTTGGTAAATATAATGCTTAACCCCTCAGATATTTTAAAACACTTGAGGAGTTCTGCTCTATCATGTAGGAAAGCCTGCAAGTCCTCTTATAAGAATCAGCATTTTTAAGAAAACAGGTATCCCGTTGCAGCTTTAAAAACATCTTCTAATAAAGTAAATTAAAAACATCTTACTGCACTCTGACTGCTTTTGGCAAAATCTGAATTTCCACACTGAAGTATAGCTAACTTTGCATACTGAAAAAAACCCCTAAAATAAAAAGTGGCTGGCGATGACATCTTGACGGGACCTTGAGGGGATCCTACAAATATATCAGGCCCCTTACAGCCTTGTGTGGCACAGAAGTATAAAGGGGCAGACCGGACGTAAGGCCAAAGTGTGAGACACTACAATTTACTGTAACTTGTGCGCAGCACTAGCAAAAAAATAAAACGCAGTAAGCCTGTGCAATATAGACTATCTATATATGCCTTGTACTTTGCCTTTTTTAACTGTTTTTGAGCTCATTACTTTTACACAGTGATTTGACAGACACAGAAAAATGTACATATTTAGTTAAAGAGCGTGTGTTCTCCATAATATGTCTACTAGAGTTGGTCCTCAATGCAGAAACATGATTTCCATCTAGCTGCTGATCCAAATTCTGAACGTAAACAAATTAACCAGTCATCCAGTGCTTCATTTAACAATACGTACATCACCAGCAGCTTCCCCACGCTGAGGACTATTGTTGGAGTCTCAAATATACAATAATCCAGAAAACAGTGTATTCTCCTCCTATCCATGTGGAAAAGAGACATGTCCGTGTTTACCATAATGGCTATTTTGCCCCTGAAGTTTCAGACAGACTGTTAGTTCTTCTTGGAGTAATCCGCTGCTGTTGAAGAAATCCAATAGCCCCTTGGGAATAGGTGGGCAAAAGCAAAGAGTCAGACTGCTCATTCCGTAAAGAGTTGGATGTTGGCACCTGCTGGTTCAAGAGAATTTATCGTCAGGAAGGAAAAAGTTAGCTTTTAATTGACAATTGCTTGAAAAAAAACCTTGTAGTTTAAGGGCAAAGTTATTAGAAGTGGATCTTATATGCAGTTCCCTTTTAAAGACGGCTTGATGAGAACATCACTAGCGTCTTCTGCAATCCAGCTAGTGATGCACATTAGCTTGTCAACAAGCATCAGACTATGCAGCGAGACAAATCAGATGCATGAGACTACGCATGCACATGTTAGTCTCTTCTCTGTTTGCCTGAATGCTACAGGACTCACTTCAAAATCCTGACTTACTTTAAAAGATCTTCATGGTGGTTCACCTACATCTCCTACATCTCCTCACTCATCTCCAAGTACACTCCTACCCGGTCTCTCCACTCATACGTCGATCTCCGTCTGGCCTGTGCTCTGATTCTAGTTCTCATGCAAGCTTTCAAGATTTCTCAAGGGCTGCTCCATCCTCTGGAATCCCCCCCCGACCTATCCATGTTTACTCCTACCTTCACGCCTTCAAAAAATCCCACAAGATGCACTTCTTTAAAGATGCCTACAAACATGTGTGTTAACGCCCTTCCTCTCATCTTCATTTAGCTCACCTTTGCTAATCCCTTTCCTTTGGACAACACTTATACTAGTTTGGCTAGTTCTTCTCTAACAATGGCTCTTTTACCTCTTGTGTAATACACCCTAACTGCCTCTAGATTGAGAAGGGCCCACTTTACCGCTTGTTTCTGTAAGTCCAATTGTTGTTATATATTACTGGTTATGTCCTGTTTACTCATTGTACAGACCTGTGGAATATGATGGCTTCATATAAAACAATAAATAATACTAATAATAATGCACATGCTCATTTGAGAATACACACATAATGATACACTATATACAGTGCAACCAAGTTTTGAAGTTTAAATTCAAAACGAGACATAAAAGTTCAGCATAACTTTCAGTTGATGTTGGGAAGTAACTTTTGTGAAAGGTTGTAAATGGTTTTAATGTGATAAAATTATCCATTCCAGTGCCAGGTGTCAGCCACCCAAGTCCTATTCCTAGAATGCAGCTATAGTCCCAGATATTCTACTGCATGGCTTTCACAAAATATCCCTGCAGCTCGTTGACTGATGATCTTGTTACTACTTTTTTGTCCAGAGCTAAATTCTAAATAATTTAATTGCATTACGGCTTTATTTGAAGACACAGTTATTACTTATTTTTTATTAGAACTGTTCCTTGAAAACAAAAATGTAAAATGCCAGACATTCTGTGCCCATTTCCTCTCATTTCTGTGAGAATACACACCATTCAAACCTGACCATGCACAGATCTGGTGCTACTTGATAGATAGCTCTTAAAATAACAATTTTTTTTATTTTTTAAAGGAAGTAGGTTTTCTCACCTGCCCATGTTGCTGCTGTTGTGGTTGTTGGACTTGCAGTGGTTGAAAATTTTGTTTCTGGGATGAATGCGTTACTGGAAATCCGGGGTGCAATATTGCTTGACCCATGAGCAAAATAGGAGTGTTATTGCTCGAAGTTTGTACCTCTAAATTTCGAAAAATTTGCACATTTTGCGAGTATCTGTTTAAAAGAAACAGAAAGGACAAGAACAGTTATATTTTAATAAATAATATGATGGCAATGATGGGAAGGGAAAACATCTGTTGAAACAGGAACCCACCCATGAGGAACAAGCTGTGAACATTTTTTAGTAATGAAAGTTATTCTATTCTCATCACTTTATGTTCCAGTCATGAGAAAACGGGTAGAATACATATCATGTGAGGAGCAATGGAAAGAGACAACAAAGCACTATTCCCTAGAGCAACCAGAGATTTACAGGAAAGCTATGTATTCCACGTAAGCAACAGTTAACAACATTATGAACATAATAACACTATCCTTGAACACCATCATGTATCACATCAACTGGTTAAAAAGCTAATTCACTTTTTGTGGCAACAAGGCCATTTTTTTTATAAATGCTGCACCAAAATCAGTTTTTATGTACCGTATTTGCTCGATTATAAGACGAGGTTTTTTCCAGAGCAAATGCTCTGAAAAATACCCCTCGTCTTATAGTCGAGGTCGTCTTCTAATCAGACCTCATTCTGCTTCGGCCGTGCTGCTTACCGGGCTTTGATCGCGAGCAGCGTCTCTGCTATTAGAAGCAGGAAACAGGAAGCTAGCAAAGTCCTCACATAACTCTACCTCCCCCCTCCTTCCTCTGGGGGTGGGGCCAGAGAAGTTGCTCACACAGCCGGGCCCCTGCAGAAGTCTGCGAGTGGGAGATCTGCAGTTCAGGTAAGGGGGTGGGGGGTTTGAGCGTGTGTGTGTATGTGTGATTAATGGAATGAATGAGTATTTAAATGTTTGTGAATGAGTGTGTGTGTGATAGCATGGATGTGTAAGGGGGGTGGGGGTGGTAGCATGGCATAGGGAGGCTGTAATCACACTTCTAACATCCCCAGGTTCCAGCATGTACTGGCTGCCTTGGCTTGATAGGAGTGTGATTGCTGTTAGCAGTATATATATCTCCAGAAATGCATTTTAACCCCCTATATGCCACTCAGCCCCATGATATGCCTTTTAACCCCCCTATATGCCAGAGTGGCATATAGGGGTATAAGGCATATAAGGGGTTAAAAGGCATATCATGGGGCACAGTGGCATATAGGAGGGTATAAGACATTTCTGGAGGCAGAGTGGCATATAGAGGGTTAAAAGGCACATCATGGGGCAGAGTGGCAAATAGGGGGGTATAAGGCATTTCTGGGGGCAGAGTGGCAAGCCTGGGGGCAGATGTGCATAACTGGGGGGGCAAATAAAAGGAAATAAAAAATATATTTTTCTCAATCATAGCTTTTATTAAATATGAAAATTAGTTTACATGAATTAATATTTACTAGTAAAACTTTTTTCCTATAGAGTAGTCTTATATTCAGGCTTTTTGTTTTTTCCCTAAATTAATATTTTGATTTTGGGGGGGGTCGTCTTATAATCAGGGTCGTCTTATAATCGAGCAAATACGGTATAAACCGAAGTCTACTGAGCCCAGTTTACTCCCATCACCAGTTACAAAGTTGCAAAGTTACAAAGTTACAAAGTGAGGGTATATCATATAAAAGAATGAGGGGAAACCTGAAGCAGTACTTAGCTTAATGGGCAGATGTCAATGGGAGGTGACAATAGTCACCGGCAGAGCAGCAAAGAACCGAGGCACTTTCCAATGGTTAAGTGATCTTTTGGCTAGTGACAATTGCTGGTGAAAATTTCTCTCATATAAGATATAGATTTTCAATAAATAAAATATTGAATACACATTGAATGTAGTTCACCATTGCCTGGCCAACTGCTGCTTTGTATATAGCTATTCAGAAAGACTGTGCAACTACACACAGATGATACGGTGTTTTTGTTTTGTTCAATATCTAACCAAACTTCATATATAGCGGCATCCCGCACTTTTCCTACAGCGTTTATGAAAGCAGTGTGCGCGCTAGAAATGGCCAGACCACCCCCATGGGTAGAAAAGTGTTTCTTTCAAAAATGTAGGATTGTTCCATTACTTGGACTGATGTCCGGTGTCAGAGGATCGCCTTGTGCTACAGGGCCTTGGCATCATTGGCTGGATGGGTTGGCTGAGCAACAATCTGGAAGACAGAAACAAAAGTGAAAAGATTTCCTACAGACTAACCTACATAGTACATTTCTCATGTAACTATAATTCAAAACACCATGTACACAAACAAAACAAAACATATGTTTAACCCCTTAAGGACCGGGCTCATTTTTCGTTTTGTACCCTGTGGGACCGCAGCTGTTTTGACACTTTTGTGGTGCTTGTGTTCAGCTGTAATTTTCTCCTCACCCATTTAGTGTACCCACATAAGTTATATATTGTTTTTTTCAGGACAAGATGGGCTTTCTTCGGATACCATTATTTTGATCGTATCATCTTATTTACTATAAAAAAAATAAAAAAACATGGTGAAAAATTGAAAAAAAAAACACATTTTATGACTTTTATTTGAAAAATCTTTTACTCACCTAAAAAAGCAAGTAAAAAAACTAGCTAAATAGATTCTACTACTTGTCCTGAGTTTAGAAATACCCAATGTTTTTATGTTTTTTTTGCTGTTTTTTGTAAGTTATAGGGCAATAAGTACAAGCAGCGTTTTATGATTTCCAAATCTTTTTTAACAAATCTGGTCAGTCTGCCTCCATCTCCTCTTTGGAATATCTTTGAAGCCGGTTAACTCAATTTAACCCCCTCAAACCATATATTTTTGAAAACTAGACACCCCAGGGTATTCCAAATGCTGTTATTTTAACCCTTTCCATGCACCAATTATAGAACTACACTTTGTCAAACTTTGTAATAGTATTTTTTTTTATTTTTTTTTCACACAAATTGTACTTTAGTTATAGATATACAGGTCCTGACATATGTCACTGTAAAACAACCCCCCAATATGTGTTCAGGAACATCTCCTGAGTACAGCGATACCCCACATGCATGGGTTTGTCAGATTGTTTGGCTGGTAAAAGGCTACTTTTGGGGCATGCGTAATCCAGGTGGTCATTTGGTCATTCTGCCTCCATCTCCTCTTTGGAATATCTTTGAAGCGGGTTAACTCAATTTAACCCATTCAAACCATATATTTTTGAAAACTAGACACCCCAGGGTATTCCAAATGCTGTTATTTTAACCCTTTCCATGCACCAATTATAGAACTACACTTTGTCAAACTTTGTAATAGTATTTTTATTTTATTTTTTTTTCACACAAATTGTACTTTAGTTATAGATATACAGGTTCTGGTATATGTCACTGTCAAACAACCCCCCAATATGTGTTCAGGAACATCTCCTGAGTACAGCGATACCCCACATGCATGGGTTTGTCAGATTGTTTGGCTGGTAAAAGGCTACTTTTGGGGCATGCGTAATCCAGGTGGTCATTTGGTCATTCTGCCTCCATCTCCTCTTTGGAATATCTTTGAAGCCGGTTAACTCAATTTAACCCATTCAAACCATATATTTTTGAAAACTAGACACCCCAGGGTATTCCAAATGCTGTTATTTTAACCCTTTCCATGCACCAATTATAGAACTACACTTTGTCAAACTTTGTAATAGTATATATATTTTTTTTTTTTTCACACAAATTGTACTTTAATTATAGATATACAGGTTCTGGTATATGTCACTGTCAAACAACCCCCCAATATGTGTTCAGGAACATCTCCTGAGTGCAGTGATACCCGACATGCATGGGTTTGTCGGGTTGTTTGAGATTTAAAATGCCACATTTGGGAAGTGCGCTTTTTTTCTCCATTTTGGTCAGTCTGTACCTATGCCCTATCTTTGAGCTTGGCCACTCCAATTTACCCCATCAGCCATTTTTTTTATATATATTAGACACCCCTTGGGTATTTGAAGTGCTTTTATTTTAACTCTTTGTTTTTTTTTTTTTTTGAAATTTTAGCACTTGCTCAAAATAATAAACTTTATTTTTTATTTTATTTTATTTTTTTAATACTTTTTTTATATTTTTTTTTACACATTTTGCAATGTACTGGATGGTTCATCTAGTGACATCACTGCATAATTATTTTTAAATGTTAGCACATTTTTTTTTTTTTTTTCCATTTTTTATTTTTTTTTATTTTTTTTTGAATATTTTACTAATCACATAGTGATTAGAAAGCTGGGTTCCATTGACTTGCATGGTTGAATGCAGTACCTGTATTCAACCTGCAAGTGGAGCCAGAGTTCTCTAGAGGGTCTGGAGACCGTCTAGCTAACTCTTTCATCTTTATTGTTTATTTTCCCGGCCGCCGCCATCTTGCTTGATGGCGAAGATCACCGGCAGCGGCGGCTGTGACCGCTCTCCGGAGCGGTCACAGCCCATCCAAAGGTAAGTGTTTGGTGTCGCTGGATGCCTCCTGATCGAGGCATTCCAGCGACACCATTTAAGTTTAGGAGGCGATCGTCGATCGCCTCCTAAACGCTTTTAAAACGGGCGTCCGCCGCCATACAATGTATGGCGGCTGTTGACGCCCCGGGGAGGGGCCAGACATGGCCCCCGATGGCGATCTCGGCGTTACTGAATGCCTCGACATCGAGGCATTACAGTAACGCCGTTTAAGCGAAGAAAGTGATCGTTGATCACTTTCTAAGCTTATTTAATTTTATGACGGTTCAGGACCGTCAAAGGTCATTTAGCGACCTTCATGTCATGACGGTCCTGAACCGGCAAAGGTCGCGAAGGGGTTAATGAAGAACATGTCTAAAAAGAAAGTCGTCCAAAGTACAAATATTGAGGTGAACCCCACTGTTATAAGCCTTGTGCTGTGATATTTATTTATTCATCACTGAATTTTGCGAAACTTCTGTTTGAGTGATTTGTGCACCTTTTTAATCACACATGGATGTCATTGTCCCTGTTTGTTTATAAAACACCAGCATATTTTGTAGCATTGTGTGTGGAGTTCCTGGTCAATTAACAAATGGCACCTTTACTTGAAGTGCAGGCTGTGATGATGAGCCGAGCCAGTGGGTAAAAAAATGTAGTAGGTTAACATAATTATTGATGTAGGAGGGGATGTAGCGAATAATAGTTTAATAAACAATAGTGATAGCTCACGCTGGTAGTATGCTAGGTCGCCTTTCAGCCATCACGTCTCTTTCTGGCAGGTGCAATATAAGAAATGGTTCAAAAATTTAATTATGGGAGCTCTGAAACACAACCACTCTAGCCTTTACATGACTCCACACCCAGAAACGACTTAAAACTGAGGCATTCTGACTATATGAACAAGAGTGTTGGGACACCTGACCATTACACAAACAGGGACATTTATGACATTATGATGTTGCATTCTAAATAGGTCCCCTCTTTGCAGCTATGACAGCTTTCATTCTTCTGGGATTTCCACAAGATTTTCGAGTGGGAATATTTTGTGCCTTCATCCAGCAGAGCATTTGTGAGGTCAGGCACTGATGTTGGATGAGAAGGCTCGCAATCTCCGTTCCAGTTCATCCTGAAGGCATTTGATGGGGTTGAAGTCAGAGCTGTGTGCGGGCCAGTCAAGTTCTTCCACACCAAGCTCATCCAACCTTGTCTTTATGGACCTTGCTTTGTGCAGTGGGGCACAGTCATGCTGGAATAGAAAAGGCCTTCCCCAAACTGTTCCCACAAAGTTGGAAGTATAGCATTGTAGTCTTGGTATGCTGAAGGGGACAGTATATATTGTTTTTACAAAGGGATGGAAATCTTGGGCATTTCCAAATGTGTAACTATTTCCTTTTGCTACACTAGTATTATTATGACATTTATAAATAAAAAATAATATAAATATATCATATCGCCTCTATATTTATATATATATATATATATATATATATATATATATATATATATATATATATATATATATATATATGTTTCTTTATCATAACATAAATAAATGCAATTCATGGAAACGTCCCTTTACTGTCACAATTTACCTTAAGTGTTTGTCGTGACTGAAGTCTGGAGCTGTATGACACTGGCTGTTATCCTGCTGTGGACCAGAAGGTGGTGCTATTGTCAAACTCTGTGATAATAGTTGAGAGGCATTGTTACCGTTGGATGGTTGGTCGCTGCTTGGAATTCCTTGAGTATTCCTCATAGATTTTTGAACCTGGAAAACATTGTTCAGTTAGCTGTTAGCAGAGGCCTGCAAACCAGTTACCAATATGACAACTGACCTTATTTTCACAGAAATCTATGAGTTACTACATGTGCAAAATGCAATCCTAAATACAATGCCCTCAAATGCCTCACACGGAGATCATCTATCTTCTAGTCTTACTCTTTGCAGTGCCACTGTTAATGTATTTGAAAAGCTCTGAAATAATTATCAAGGTTACTATTTGCCACCTTATTTCAGTACGATCAGAACCTGCTTCTGTTAACATGGTTGTTATTCCCCATGGCGAGGAAATAAGATATGATTAAACCCTTACTGATCACAGACCATGAGAGACGTTTGCACTGCATAACGATCAAATAAGGTTTGGTTTTACACTATTGAAACAAAACAGCACGCCATAAATGTTCATTTACAATATACAGTATGCTCCCAAGGTATGCATGATAATGTATCATATTTGATTATGTCATTCATTCAGTTATAGAAACCTAAAACAGCACCATGTTGGACTGGGCATAAACACAGAAGAAAAGGCTAATAAAATATACTACGGTCAGCACTGCTTCCACACTATGGAGTTTCACCTTGCGGGTGATTTCCAAGATGTTATGAAGGATGTCTTAAGAGTAAGGATTATCATTGCCAAAAAACCCACAGATGACTAAAAATAGTACCCTATTTGAGATTACAGTGGGGTCTCTCTGTTGTTGACCGGATGAAAGAAAACTTCCTATCTGGGAAGCTGCAATCTGTCCTTGAGTCGGAGGACTGGAAATGATCTGGTGTTGCTGGGGTATGCTGGTGGGCCTCGACTGGACTGATGCTTGCTGAGGGTCTGAGTGCTGCAGGCTGTCGTAGTTCAATGACATATCTGGTGTCTCGTAAAACATCTGCAAGGAATGTAACATCTATTTATCTGTCTGTTTATTCAGTAGTTAATTCATGGAGTATTAAAAATAACGCTTCCAAATGCAGCATGGAAATATGGCAATATGTCACTAGAACGACAAGATTCATCTAGGGTGTGTTATATATGCGACATAACATCAGCTGCATCAATGGCTCACCTGTAAGTTGGAATCCTGAACCATATTTAATTGCTCCTGAATTTTGTAGAGTTCTTCCTGCTGCCACCGTATATTGGCCTGGAGAATCTGTGTCCTCTGCTCTAGCTGGCTCTTTATGGTTTGGAACACACCAAACTGCACTGAAAACTTAAAAAATAAGAAATGTAAAAAAAGTCGCTGGAATATAGGTGTATTCAGCTGACGACACTAGTGAGATACCAGATGATATGCAGCCTGTTTTTCCTATATGATTCCTCATTTACTTTTTTGGCCTTCTTCAGTAAGACAGGGAATCTAAATAGTCCCGTACCTCCCTTAGTGGTGATATTATTTATGAATGTGTGGGAATTAGTGGCATCAAAGGTTCTGTAAAGACTTTGTAAAGATCTTTACAGTGGTCTCCCATCATGTTTTCAGCATGCTGTAAGGCAGGAGAGCTATGTCTTCATTCACATCTATGCACCTGATTTCTAATACTACCTTTAATGATGCTTTAGCAAAGCTCCGCTAATTGCACAACACTACGGGCCAGTGCAAAACCACAGATCACGTTTTCTGGCCCAATAATAACATTTCTGATCGAGTACAAAATCTATTGGAACTGCAAAGCATGCTCCACATTCCAGGAATAGTAAGTGCAGTACTCACACATTACAGATAAATACAGCAATCGGAAGAATAAACAGGAAAAGTTATCCTGCTCTGACAGAACCATGGAGATGATTAAATGGCTAATGTTATCTAATACATTTGCTGTCCTGATCTGATCTACTTTTTTTCACACCCCACCCTTAGCAAGGCTGTTAAATCCCCTAAACAAATACATATTCCACATGCTTTGTTTAGAAATACATAATGTAAATGTTTAAGTGTGTAAAACATTAATTACAGGTCTAATTATTATTATTATTATTATTTATTGTTTTATATAACGCCATCAAATTCCATAGCGCTGTACAATTGGTAGACAGGACATAACAAGTAGTATGTAACATAACAAATTGCAGTGAGGCAGGGGGTAGTAAAATACATTTTGGGGTACCCCTCAGTTTGAAGCTCCAAAAATTGCCTTTGGGAGGCATAAACTCCCATCTTGAGTTTGGGGTAAACAGATGTGGGTTGGGGGTGAGAGGGACACACAGGATAGGGTTTTAGGTGTGTGCGCGTGTGTGCGTGTGTGTACGTGTGTGTGCGTGTGGGTGCTTAATTCAAACTTGCTACTTGCCAGCAGCCTGTTGGTTTATGAATTCAGTGAGCAGAGAGATTATTATGGCATACTAATGCAAATGCATTTAAAATTAAAGTGTGTATTTAAAATAAAGATAGGAACAATATATAATTACAATTGATTTATTTAAGAAATCCTACTAACCTGGGATATTTGCTCAGTTTTACTAAACAGTTTTGTTGGGGCTGCAGATCAGTCTAACATGGAAGCATAATATTATCTTAAGATAATGTGCTGAATTATTCCTTTGTTTTGTATAACATTATCTTAAAATAACATGCACAGTAAAAATGAATGCGATCATTTATTTCTGGTGATACAGGAAATAGTTCATACATCTCATTACCTTCTGAAAATCTGAGTCTGCATTATTTGGATTTTTTTAACTGCCTCTCTTGGTCCACAATAAAAACATGAATTAACCCCGTCTCTTATAATATCTATTGAATTCTGGCATATTTATCCGTTTTCATTCCCCCTAGCTGTCTGTGCCTTTCTATTCCATGTTGCAACTACTGGTCTTCTCTCTCTTCTGTACAGTTTCCTCACAGACTGGCTGTTTTGTTATTTCCGTACGGCTCAGTAGGAGTCTGTGCTAATAGTGGTTTTTTTTACATATCTAAAAGATTTGTAATTGGCAAGGAAGACTTACTTGGGCTAGAGGAGAGGTCTGGTTCGGGAGCGGATCTTGCTCCAAAAGCTGTTGTTGAAGCAGGTCACGTGACTGAGCAGGTACCGGAGTCTGTATAAAAAGAGCTAATGCGCTGAGTATAACAGTATACATGAATATAATGAGTATGATTGATGAAAAGCGGAAGGTTTGTTGCGACTGATGCCCACTTCTCACTTTTACCCTCTCCTTTCACTTTACCCCAACTAAATGTTTTATTTATGGTCCACTAATACCTCTGCTTCTACTAAATATCTTAATGTTTTTTTTTTTTTTTAATTAATTCTTCCATCACTTACATCTCCGAGCCAGATGCTGAAGCAAACTGTGATTCATTTATTTAGGATAGCTGTGGTTTCAACTATGTGAATTCATTTTGCATTGTAAAAGCCCATGCCTTGAAAATGTCCCTACCAGAAGGCTTGAGTTAACCCTGTGTGATGCATAGTTCATAGTGAAGAAATCTATATTATAAAGGGGCATAAAGTATGGTAAAAAGAAAATAACACACGGTATGGAGTGTGGAGATCCTATTAAGCCACATTCACGTCACTTAGGGTCCCTTCAAAAATCAACACTCTGGTCAAGTGTCTGGAAACCCAATCTAGAGTGATTATCCCAGTCACGTGGATGGTAGTAGCTGTGATATACTATTTTCGAAGAGTAAAATTACCGTCAGCTGCATTCATGTTAACCCCTTCAGCACCGGGACGTACCTGGTACTTCCTGGTTACTGGTCACCGGTAGACCGGGACGTACCAGGTACGTCTCCTCCAAAAAACGCCCCCACATCACCACGATCGCGGTGATCGTGGAGGCGCTGCTGCTACTGTCTGCCCAGGACTCCTGGGCAGACAGCACAGCCTGTCTAAGCCCGCCCCCATGCCTACGATCACTCCCACGGAGTGATTTTGTAGGCAGAAACAGCGATTGCAGAAAGATCTGCAATCGCGGTTTCAGCTGCCACAGGCAGCTTCAGGGAAGGGGGGGGGCTGTTGAATGGGTCCCCACACAAGTGTGGGGGCCTGATCCAACACCCCCCTGCTGCCTGATCGCTCCATGAGAGCGTCAGTGCAGCGTTAACCCCTTCAATGCCGCGATCGCGGCATTGAATGCCGCGATGGCGGCATTGAAGGGGTTAATTCCCGTTTTGTAGGGGGCTCTGCTGCTGGTGGTCTGCCTGGAAACCCAGGCAGACCAGCAACAGCAAAAACGAGCCCCCAGAAGTCCTCTGATCAGTCCTGTAGGACTGATCAGAGAGACTCCTCCCCTACAATCTCCAGTCTGTTGGAGATTGTGTCCCAGCTGCCAGAGGCAGCTTCAGGGACAGGGAGACAGGGTTCTTTGGTCTCCACATGAGTGTGGAGACCAGCTCCCCCACCCTCACCCTTCCTCAGTTAACCCCTACCCTCCTCTTCCTCAATTAACCCCTTCAATGCTGTGATTGTGTATGACCCCCATCGCAGCATTGCAAGGGTTAATATTAGTCCCCACAAGCTTGTGGGGACTAAATACCAGTCAATGCTGTGCTTCAATGGAGCATCAGCATTGAAAGAGTTAAAAAAAAAATGTAAAAAATAATAATAAAATTTTTTTAAAAAATAAATTAATTTAAAAAAATTAATAAAATAATAATAATAATAATAAAATAAATAACAGCACTGACCTGAAAGTCCAGGGTGCTTCCAGGTCAAATGCTGGGCTGATCAGATCGCTCCTGGCCAATAGGAGTGATCGGATCATTATGGCAGCCCACGGATGACCCTGCTCTACAAAGAGAGAGGGGTCATCTAGGGTAATTATGAAAAAACAAATTATTAATAAATGAAAAAATCATAATTATTACCTGATCACTTGTCGGTGACATTTTAAGTCGCTGATTATTGATCGGTCTCCCTGATTGATGTCAGCGGCCTAAACCTGTCACTTACAAGTAATCTGATAAAAAATATTTAAAAAAATGTAAATGCACATGTTCCAGTTTTGTCCTCATAGCTTCCTCAAATAATGCATGAACCATGCATGTGAGGCCTTGTTGGAATCATGGGATGTTGGTGAACAAAATGTGGTGCTTTCTTCCACTGTTGCACTTATGGTGTGCAAGAAATTCAGTGCAACGTTGAAATGTATGCCTTAAAAACGCAATAAAATAATTTCCCTGTGAAGTTTGGCAGACATCAGTGAAGAAATGGCTAACTGAAAACTGTCAAAACTACCCTAGTTGAACACCTTGACTTGTCTACTGTTCATAAATGTATACTTTTATGGGGTAATTTACATTGGGGGGCTTCCAAAATCTCCCAAATGGGATATGGGCCCAGGAAACCAATTTCTGAAAATTCCAAATGTGAAAACGAAAATGCGCATGTTCCAGTTTTGCCCTCATAGCTTCCTCAAAAATTGCATGAACCATGCATGTGAGGCCTTGTTGGAACCGGGGGATGTTGGTGAACACAATTTGGTGTTTTGTTCTGCAGTTGCACATATTCTATACAAAATATAATATAAAATCTAAAGCAACATTGCAACATATGCAAAAAAAAATAAAAAAATATAAAAATACCTCAAAATTTGGCAGCAATTGGCGATAAAATCCCTGTTTGAAAAGTGTCAAAATGACCCTAGTTGTACACCTTGACTTATCTACTGTTCATAAACATATAATTTTGGGGGGATAATCAGTATCTGTGACAACTATTGCAGTTATTAGACTACCATGCCAAATTTGAAAAAAATTACATTTCAAAAACGTAATACATGCCTTGCAATATTTTCCCCTATACTGGTCAAAATAGATAAAAATCCTGGCCATGTTGGGTGGTTTCCAAATCAGGACAACTTAATGAATATATTTGGGATAATTTTTTCCCATTGGTTCAATGTGTGTACAATTTGTATGTATACAAAACTGTAAAAAAATGCATTTTTTTCATTTTTTCCCCACTTTTTCCAGTTTATTTCAAATAAAACAATGTACTACCCAGCTTAATATGGTTTCAAATGAAAGCCCTACTTGTGCTGAAAAAAACAATATATGATTTGTGTGGGTGCACCAATTGATAAGAGAGAAATTACAGTTGAAGAAAGACATGGCAAAAACACAAAAACGGCTCCGGTCCTTTAGCGACACCCTAGCTTAAAAATCCCGGTCCTGAAGGGGTTAACGCATTTTACCGGGGACTGTCTCATGCTTTTTTTGTTGTAATTGCAATGTGCAAAAAAAAGATATAAGTAGAATCTACAGCTCCATACCGAAAGAATCATCCAAAGCAAGACCACACAACAATAGTAGCTACGTGAGTGTGTGAATTGATGGCCTGCTCCTTTCACTGTGACATCCAGCAGCTTCCAAAAACAACCAGCCCTCTTGTCATCACTTCGACAGAAATCACATATTAAAGTGTGGGAGGAAGCCACCATTGTACGTCTACACATGACACATTTCTTAGTAACAGTACACTTGACGTCCAAGATTTAAGGAAAAAAACAATCCAGTACTGACATTTAACCAGATTAGGGGATTTTGAACTTCCTTAGATTATGTGGTGCATGTTTATGGTTATACAGAGACCTGTCTTAACATAATGTGTATTGTATGACACCTTCATGATGTGTTCTATACCTGAATTGAGACAGGCTGATTCATTCTTTGCAGGGCTACATCAAGTGGCATTCTGGGTATTCCTTGCAAGGTCTGACTGCTGGATTCTGTAATCAGCTTTGTGGGAGTAGCTGAAAGAAGCCAAACGTTTTAACTCACTAGATGATTTTATGCAAGCGATAATGAAGGAATAAAGTCATGCTATCCAAATAATTAATTTTTCTAAATTATTCTTCTGAACACTTGCTCCTATATACTCTTTGTTATTATTTTTCAGCATGTCACAATATTGGAGTCTTACCTTTTTTTGAACCATGATTTATTTAATAATGGCATGTTTTATTTTCCTGTGTTTTATATAACAAATAACTTAATAAAGACTTTTAAAGTAAGTAGCTACATTTACAACATCCAATATCTATCTGTTATCTATCTAAAAACAGGGGTGTTATTATTTTTAAATCTTGAAGCTTTTTTATATTTCTATACAGTTTGTTTGTTTGAGGAGTACTAGATTTGCTTTTCTTTCTGCTAAATCTAAATAGTTCCCCTTGGCTATTTGCATTGGATGGCATCTGTTTCTAAATACCGTCTTCACTGCCAACGCCACATGGGGAAAGCCAAATTAAACGCTCACATTGCAGTGCATGGTATAAACCTAAATAAATCTGATTGGTGGTGAACTAGCCGCACTCTATCCATACTAAAAACAAATAGTGTTACTTACATGTAGGTTCGGACATCTGGGTTTGTGAGGATTTGTGCGAGCTCCTTGAGGATACGGATGGTGTGCGGCTGGGGCTGAGAAGTGAGGCACTTACTTCTAGTGCATTAAAGTGCTGATCAGCATCCACACCTAAGTCTCTCTCCTGAAAGCACAGCATTTTTTATTTCACAATATTAACAAATATACACAATAATGTACAATATACAAAAGGTATCTCCCTCGATAGATACTGAAGAGAGGCGTGAGATTGTAACATGGTAACTTAATCTTGGCTCTTGCAATACCATTCTTCATTTAAAACTAGTAGGACTCCCGACTTACTTACACAGCAATCAATTGCATTGTCTATATTTAATAAGAGGACAAATTAAAACAAGTGGATACAGGTGAAATATGCAGTCTAAATTGAATTTATGACTCAGACATTGCTTTAATCAGTCGAGTTAGTAATTCCATAATATATTGTCATCTTATTAACCTACTGTAAGGCTGTTAGGTATGTGGAACAGCCTCATACAGCCAAAGTGGTAGCAATACAGAGAGGGAGATCAAACATGCATGGCATAGGCATGTCTGAGATGAGACCAATGACTAATTAAGATGTGGGTACTGTGCTAAAGTTTCATGCAGGTGTGAAAATGAGAAATGAGAGTTACCATATTTCCCCATGTATAAAACTCACCTTTTGTTGAAAACTTGGGGGTCTAAAAATTGGGTGCGTCTTATACAGTGGTTGTAGATTCTTTTACCGGAAATACCGTATTGGCTCGGATATAGGCCGCCCCCGTATATAGGCCGCACCCTAAAAGTTTGGTGCTTTTTTAAAGAAAAAGTTTTTTTCTTTAAAAAAGCACCAAAAAAAACATGCTGCCACTCTGCCCCCCCCCGAGATATGCTGCCACTGTCCTCCCTCCCTGAGATATGCTACCACTGTCCTCCTCCCCCCCCGAGATATGCTGCCACTGTCCTCCCTCCCCGAGATATGCTACCACTGTCCTCCCCCCCACCCCCCCGAGATATGCTGCCACTGTCCTCCCTCCCCAAGATATGCTACCACTGTCCTCCCCCCCCGAGATATGCTGGCACTGTCCCCCCCCCCGAGATATGCTGCCACTGTCCTCCTCTGCCCCCCCCCCTCAACTTACCGGTTGAGGAGGTACCGGAAGTTGCATACGCGTATTGCGTAGATGTCTCCCACCGGCCCCGCAAGACACCCGGGAGTCTGCTCCGGTAAGTCGGGGGTGGGCAGAGGTAAAACGCATCGTGCGGACGGTCCGCACGATGCGCTTAGACAACCTCCCGTGCCGGCACCCCCCCCCGTGGGAAGTGCTGGCAGGGGAGGCTGTCTGAGCGTATCGGGGAGTAGGATGCAGGTCCCCTGCACCGCTGCGGGGGATCTGTATCCTAACCCCGCTGTCTGCCCGGCGTCGGGCGCTAGACCCCGAATATAGGCCGCACCCCCACTTTAAAGACTTAAAGTGGGGGGGAAAAGTGCGGCCTATATTCGAGCCAATACGGTAATCATCTACAGGGGCCCTGCTTACCTCTGTGTTGCTCAGCAGTGTCTCTTGTTCTGTCAAGGCTACTTTGGAACCCAGTGGAGTCACGTGAATGTACATCACATGACTCCACTCCTTTCCTGTTTCCCTTAGGCAGGACAAGAGGAGTCCACTCAGAGTTCGAGCAACGCAGAGGGAAACAGCGGCCCCCACGGAAGTCTACGAGCGTCACCAGAAGATCTGCAGTTCAGGTATGGGTGGGGGAGGGTGTATGAACGAGTATGCGTGAATGAGGGAATGAATGAGTAAATTAATGAATATGTGTGTGTGTGATAGCATGGATTTGTAAGTAGGGGGGGAAGGGCACAGGGAGGCTGGAAGTGATGTGCATGTACTTGCTGCCTGAGCATGATAGGAGTGTGATTGCTAACAATTGCTAGCAGCTAACATCAATCACACTCATATCATGCCCAGGCAGCCAGTACAATCATTTTATGTAATATATTTTTTTTCAAATTTCTGGCCCCAAAATTAAGGTGCGTCATTCAGGTTGAATCATTAACTGAAACAGAAACAGCTGTGTAGGAGGAATAAAACTGGGTGAGGAACAGCTACACCCACTAACAAGGTGAAGTAAAAACATTTGCTTGTCCCTTTCACTCCAAATGCCTTTGATGATCCAGAAAACTCTGGCATGGTTTATGAAACAGATTTGCCCAGTAGAATTGTGTAGCCAACTAGTTACCAGCTGTCTATCCCAGTGTGAATGCAGTAAATCAGTGTGAATTCAGTTAATGCAAACTACAGGGTTCCATGCGCATGCATCTACTTCTTTCGTTCTCTATATAGACCCAACATTGTTCGATGGGCAGGAGTTATTCATTAATATAGCCTAATCATATTTTTCATTAACTGTTGGTCAGGCTATACGCGTCTTATGCCCTTGTGATACCACAGAACAGGAAGGCACAAATGTTGCTGTCTTTTACAAACATCGGTATTTTAGACCAATCTCTACCAACATTAGCATGATGCCATTTATATTAATATTAGTATTGATGCTAACACCCAATTTTACTAAAATAATATAATTTTTTCATCTTCCAATATAAGCACACACTGCCGGCCTTAACCAAAATAAATATAGGTCTGTAGCCTCTGCCAATACCTACATGGCTAGGCCTGCTTTTTTCCATTATCATCATGCTTTTGGTAGATTTCTTACGTCAGTATTGCTCAGTTTTTTCTAGTTCTGAAACAAATACCATGCGGTTAGAATCTAACTGGATTGCATTTTACAGTTACAGAGACAGCCTTTGCTTTGGCATGATATTGTTTCACGTAGACAAGGCTTTGCATTTTACCTTCAGTGCTGAGGAGATCATTTCAGTTGAAGCTTCTTCTAAATTCACTTCTTTTCTTCTTTCTACACGTACATCAGCATAACTAATAATTATAAAGACAAGCTGACATATGCAGAGGATTGTGTTTCCAGGTTTATTATACTTTATGTACAACACAATCAAAGTTACACAAACACTTGACACATAAAACAATGAATAAACTTACCCAACAAGTGGGCCAATGGGACGTACCTGACAACAGTGTGTGTGCATACAATAAATTCGGGCTTTGAGTTCCACTGATGATATGTGATATAGTAATGTGTTTGAAGCCAGATCCACTGTTGGCCTTTGGTGAGAAAGCGATAACAGCAAGATTTTCCTTTTCCAAATTGCATTACTGTTAAGATTAAAAAAAAAAAGGTTTTCCGTTTCTAATGTCTAAAAAACATGAAAAAATCTAGCCACATTTTCTGCTCTGTCAGTTTGTTTCTTTAGAATGTGGGGCATGCACATATAGTATATAAAAGCAAATCTTGACTATTTAAGAGTTGATGGCTCCATGTGTCATAAGAACAACATGCTAAAAAAATCTATGTGCTACTAAGGGGATTTGGGGTACATTCACTAAAGGGGAGTTCGCAGGAGAATTTGTAGTAGTGTTGGATTTAAACACTAAGACAGCCAGTACAGTAGAACAAGATAGGTGAGCAGGGCCATCTTATGTATCTATTGTATATATATTGTATATTGTATATATATATATATATATATATATATATATATATATATAGCCCCAAACGTAATAAGTGTGCACATACACATATCTATGCTAACCGAAAATAATTTCATCATGAGTAGTGGAATACTTACAATGTTCATGGCACCTGGCTAATATTTCAAGGTCATCTACATGGTAATAATCATAACCAGATGTACCAAGGACTTCAAAAGGCAAATATCCAATGATTGGTGGCGCCCTGCACAAGTTAAGAAATGTAGTATATATCTGATAATACAAAGCCAATATAAACAGTCTGATTAAACGCTAAAAACTATTTAAAAACACATAAAGCAGATTAGCCGTGTTTCCATACTTTTCTTTTCAACACAGCTCCTGATGTATTTTGCAGCTTTCAGCTAGGAAAAGTCAATAAACACCTTGAAGGGAATGTGACTGCTGACTGGGACATCCTAGGCTTTCCATCATCAGGGGCAAATTGAAAGAACAGACTCTACACATCAAGTTGAATCTTAAGAATGCAATAGAAAAGGACAGTATATAGAGTTAAGGTATATTTAGTGGATAAAGTGCACTTGTACAATTGTTATAATGTCATGGCATGTTAATGTGCTGTTCAAATATCTAACGGGTAAGCTGTATGTAGAGTTAGACATACAGTTTGGCTTCTGCTACTACCAAATCATCCCTACCTCACCTTCTGTCTTTTCCTCTCCTAATAGTTTGTAAGCTTGTACAAGCAGGGCCCTCTTCTCCTTCTACGCCAGTAAGCCCTAACGTGTGTTATTGTCAGTTTTGCATATTGTCGATTTTAATGCTATTGCTAATTTTCCCTTCTATGTGAAGTAGCACATAGTGGCGTTATCCACACATTCAGAAGGTCGGGATTTGGAAAGCCTTAATATTTAAGCCAACATTGTTTATCTAATGCATATCTGGCCTCATGGAGCACTTCTACATCAGGGTAGAGCTTCAGCACGCACCACAGGGACAACTTGTTCCCAATTACCCCAATCGGGACAGAGTACGTCCCCTTTGTGTGTGCTGAGGCTCTGCCCAGATGCAGAAGTGCTATAGGGTGAAACAGTGGATCACTGGAGAAGAGAAAAGAAGGACTAAAACAAGGAGAACACAAAGAAGGAGAAGAAGCAGAGAACAAGAAGCGGAGCTGTGGAAAAGGGATGGAGAAGTGTGAGAGAGCTTGATGGAGGGTGACAGAGAGTGAATGTCAGCCTTGTTTTTGTTTGTTTAGTTGGACCCCCTCCTCGTTTTGGGATAGTTGTATAAATTAACAAAATAGACAAATTTAATTAAAATGAAACCTAAAGTAAGTAGAAGTGTAGATCAGGGTGTTGCAGTGGATATAATCTACTTGGATTTTGCCAAGGCGTTTGACACGGTTCCACACAATAGGTTAGTATTCAAACTGAAAGAAATTGGCCTAGATGCAAATTCTTGTTCTTGGGTAGAACATTGGCTTAGAGGTAGAGAACAGAGAGTTGTTATAAATGGTAAATTTTCAAGCTGGTCAAAAGTGGTAAGTGGTGTCCCTCAGGGTTCTGTTCTGGGACCAATTTTATTCAACATATTTATAAATGACCTGGCAGGAGGCATTGAAAGTCATGTTTCTGTGTTTGCAGATGACACAAAACTAGGTAAGGTTATACAGGGCGAGCAGGATATTACTGTGCTGCAGAGGGATCTAGATAGACTGGGGGACTGGGCACTCAAATGGCAGATGAAATTCAATGTAGATAAATGTAAAGTTATGCACTTCGGGGTAGCGAATGCACAAGCAACCTACACCCTAAACGGTAGTGAATTAGGGGTAATGACAAATGAGAAGGATTTAGGAATTGTTATAGACAACAAACTAGGCAACAATGTGCAGTGTCAGTCTGCGGTTGCTAAGGCCAGTAAGGTATTGTCGTGTATAAAAAGGGGCATCAAGTCGCGGAATAAAGATATAATTTTGCCTCTGTATAAATCAATGGTAAGGCCGCACCTTGAGTATGCTGTGCAATTTTGGGCACCTTTTCTAAAGAAGGATATCATAGCACTAGAAAGGGTGCAGAGGCGGGCTACAAAATTAATAAAAGGAATGGAGCACTATAGTTATGAAGAAAGGTTTACTAATTTAAATCTGTTTAGTTTAGAAAAACGTCGCCTCAGAGGGGATATGATAACGTTATATAAATATATTCGGGGCAGATACAAACCATTGTGTGGAAATCTGTTCATAAACAGGACTATGCATAGGACACGTGGTCATGCATTTAGACTGGAAGAAAGGAGATTTAGACTAAAGCAGAGGAAAGGGTTTTTTACAGTAAGGACAATAAGGATGTGGAATTCTCTGCCTGCAGAGGTAGTTTTATCAGAGTCTGTACAGACGTTTAAACTGCAACTGGATGGATACCTGGAAAAACATAATATTCGGGGATATAATCTTTAATTATGGGGAAACAGCTTATTGATCCAAGGAGAAATCTGACTGCCATTTTGGGGTCAAGAAGGAATTTTTTTCCCTGGTTAGTGCAAAATTGGAAAGAGCGAAGCCGGGGTTTTTTGCCTTCTTTTGGATCAAACAGCAACAAATTAACAGATATAGGAAAGGCTGAACTTGATGGACGCATGTCTTTTTTCAGCCTATGTAACTATGTAACTATGTAACTAAACGCACAAGTCCAACTTTAATATATATATGCTCCTGTGCACCAGCAGGTCTCGAGTGGTTAGAGGATATATTGCATCTTCCATTGGCTGTTACAAACTAGCATTTTAGCCAACTTGCAAGCACTCAGTTTAGTGAATAAACCCCTCTGGATTATGAGGGTCCACCAAAGGAGTATTTCATGCAATAAGGGCTTCATAATGCATAGTGAATTCAACTTACGTGCACACATATTTTTGCGGGAAAAACCCTTAGAACCTGTTTTACCACACATTCCAAGGAAAGTTATAGTAAAATTACAGTAGATAGCTGGCAAAATGTATTCCCTTTAACAATAAACGATATAGTGTTTCTGCTAATCTCTGTGACTCTGCTAATCTTCCATACAGTTGAGCACCAATGAAACCATGCCAAGTTTTATATTATCTGGACACTATAAATTAAATCAAACTCACCTGTGATCTAGAAAAAGGAACTTCCATTCTAGACTATGTCTTGATGTGAATTCTTCAAAAGATTCTTCAACTATGCACATTTCCTGCAAATCCATGCAAGACACAAGTGAACCGAAAGAAACAAAATTCTTTTTAGTAATTTTACACACAGAACTAGAAATTGTATTTTTCATGCTGCATTTAGTTTATTTACTTATTCTTTTATCAAACATGACAAGTTATTTAAAACTATGTGTGATAAATATTGGATTTTTTGGGGGATTTAATGGAATTAAAGCCAATTAAGTTAATGTTTTACCTTTAAAAACTGAGGCGTTGCAAGACGAACTGTTGCGACAAAACATACTTGCTTGCCAAGCTGTGATCGATACGTTCTTGAAACAGTTCCTTCAAAGCCATTGCATGAGGAATTAGACACTGCAAAGAAAAGCACAACCTCAGATGTTCCAAAAACACTTGATCCTCAGGTTAGGTTCTCATCACAGTACTTCCCATAAACCTCGTGGCATTATAATAGCACCACTAAACATATCTGCTGCTTCACTCTTGTGTCTCTGTCACAGAAATTATAATAAAAGCATCCTACTTAGTTAAAAGCTTTGCATGACATTATAAAACATATACATTTTCAAGTGATATGTAAAATCACTTTAAAAAAAGGGTTGCTGCTTTTTGCTTGTCAGTCAGTGTTGTTGATGGTTAAAATATTTGTTTTAAAGTAAGGAACTATTTTAATACATAAGAATTCGTTTCCACTTCTCACCCCACTCGTACAAAGGATGTCATCTTCTACCAAAGGAGAATGTATCAAAAGTGAAAGGATAGTCTTTTGGGCAGATAATTAGAAAATACATTTAAAGAGGATATGTTTATGTTTTGCATTGACTCCAAAGCGTATTCGCATGCAACTAGAGGAATGCATGCTTTAGTTATTAATTAATTAAAGTGTCTCATTTTCATCCTCAGCTGGCTGTCTCTACTAAAACAACAAGCATTAGTATGTAAACTTTTTGCACATGCTGAGCAGCCCTCCGATTTAAGGCACTGAAACAGTAGCCCATTGCATGTATTCTAGAAAACATCACTGTTCAAACAGCATACATGTAAATAGCATGAGCTACCTTGTTGATTTCAATGGCAGCCCCGTTAAATATAATGCGGGTTCCTCTGAGCATGTGCAAGAAGTGTACTCCGGAACACTCATTGTTTTCAATAGAGGAAGCTGGGGGGAGGAGTTAAAAGGAGTCTCTTTTCCTAACCTCAGTAACTAAAGAATGCTTTTACTGAATTGCATGCAGTAAAATCCACTGGAAGCCATCTAAAATGGAAACCAAAATGCTTTTTAACACAAAATAAGGCTGGAATGTACTTATAATAGGGAGGAATAATAATACAGACCCTGACAAAAGACATTAAAACGCATCCCCCAGGTTATTTTAATTCGCATTAACTGGGTTTATTTAGTGTATAAAACTGTTAAACATAGGATTTGGGAAAAGCATTAGATCTATTTTAAATGTTTTAAACAATACTTTTCTTTAATATATAAGAGTTCAAGCTCCTACAAATCTCTTATGCGTCTCACTGGTGTGGTATCTTTCTGCACAAATATTGTATTTGCGAATTGTAAGCCAGTTTATTAGCATTACTGATCTAAGAACAACATTGCTTCAGCTGACACAGTATTTGGCTGAAAACATTATTATTTTTTGTTTCAAGATGTATTCCCTTATTCAGTCAACAGTATTTTTAGAAAGAAATAATCCAGGACCATCTGAATAGTTTTGGTGGAATTGATCTTTATGAAACGATGACTCACTTGGAAAAATGTAACCATCCGACCAGAGAAATACAGGAAGAAAACAGTAATTAGGAAGCTGCCATTGGTTTGGCAGCTGAAGGGCTCTCCTTGGTCTCCACACTACCACAAAGAGCTTCATCAGACATGCCAGGCAAGCTGTGCTAACTGCACAAATATGCATCCCTCCTCAAGCTAGTCCTTACATGTTACCAACATGCTTTGAACCTCAGAGGTGAAGTAAGGGCAATGAGTCACAACGCCTGAGAGGCATGGAGAGGAAATGCACTGTGGTTTGCATAAGGCACGCTGAGGAATCTCAGCAGAGGATGACCTATTTGGAAAGACACCAGAGGCATCTGAATAGTTTCTCTCTGGAACAAAATATGACATACAGAGTGCAGAAAACTAGGAGTGCCTTTTCACTTCTCATAAAACGCTTTTAAATCTCTTTTAGCTAAATGGAGCTGAACGGCTACATAAGAAGTGCAAACTCTAAGCTTGACATGACAGCCTAAAGACTTGCATCAAATTGTTTACCAATTCACTTAAAACTGAAGGTGACCTGATGTAGTTTATTCAATTATTATTATTACTAATATTATCTATAATTTATTAGGCGCCAACAAATTATGCAGCACTATACAATTTAAAAGGGGCAGGTAACACATACATAACAAATATACATTAATACATACAGATACATCAGGAGTTGAGCTGGAACCTTCACATAAAGTTCTAGACAGTAATGGTGGGCTTCTGAGGGCCCCACTCATGAGCTTACAGTCTAATGGAAATGAAAAGTTATAGTTGAACGGTTTATCAGGTTCCTCTCTAGGTTATATAGCTAGATACAAAAATGAAGCTGCAGCTGCTCTTCATTGGTTGATGTCATATGAGCCCCCTGCAGGCGACCAATAGAGTCGCTCGTACAGACTTTTAAAATCCTGGTGCCGAAACTCAGCCTGGGGAGACCACTGATCTCCCCGCTCCAGGAGTGAAAAGTCCGTACGACCGTCCAATAGAGTCGCCTGTACGGACATTTAACTCCTCACGGCGAAACTCGGCCTGGGGAGGTTCCAGGAGTTAAAGGTCTATGCAAGCGACTCGATTGGTCACCGGCAGGTAGCTCCTCTAGCAGAGGAGCTCCCTGCCGGGACCAATAGAGTCGCTCCTAAAGACCTATAAATAGAATAACATTAATATTTTAGAGCTTCTTGATCCAGGGAGAAATCTGATTGCCTCTTGGACTCAATAAGGATTTTTTTCCCCCTGATGGCAGAATTGGAATTAGCTTAATTAGGGTTTTTTTTGCCTTCTTTTGGATCAAGAATAGGAAGGTTAGGTAGGAAGGTTAGGTAGAAGGGTTGAACTTGATGGACTTAGATCTTTTTTCTACCTTATGAACTATGAAACTATGTAACCTTTATCTCCTGACGGCGAAACTCCGCCTGGAGAGACCATTGGACTCCCTGCTCCAGGAGTTAAAGGCCCTTATGAGCGACCAATAGAGTCGCTCGTACAGACCTTTAACTCCTGACGGCGGAACTTGGCCTGGGGAGACCATTGGGCTCCCCGTTCCAAGAGTTAAAGGTACGTAAGAGTAAATTTGACTTTGTTTAGTATATTGTAGTGCTATTCCTTATACTGATAATAAAGAGAGCAATCATTATGGGTTTAAAACATAAAAAGTGTTTTTCTGAGAAATACTATTAATGGCACTATAATAAATACACAACAATAATAGATCTTTACAGTTTTTAATTCTGGAGAATTGGTAACCCATTCATTTTTGAATGAAGAAATTAAGAAGAAATTATAACACCTTCAATTTTATTATGTCCTACTGACATCAAATAACTGCCAACTGTACTTTTAATGTACCTTCAAGCTCCACCCAGTTGATGACATCATGCCTGCGCAGAATCCCAGTGCCATCTAACCAAACAAGAAGCAAACACAAAACTACAATTTCCTTTTGTCCCCAAAATTGTTGCTAAATGTTATTTTTCATATCTGTTTTATTATGCCTTTATGAAATCTTGTTACCGTATATTCCGGCGTATAAGACGACTTTTTAACCCAAAAAAATCTTCTTAAAAGTGGGGGGTCGTCTTATACGCCGGGTACTTACCAAGCCGGAGGTTCCCACGAAGCCACCAATCTCTCTAATCACTACGCGCCGGCTATTGATGCCGAGCGCAGGGATGCCGTCATGTCCCGGCACCCGGCATCAATTGCCGGCGCCCGGCATCAATTGCCGGCGCGTAGTGATGAGGGAGAAGGGAAGCCGAGGTCTGAAGTGCCAGACCTCGGGCTTCCCGAGGTCTGGCACTTCAGACCTCGGCTTCCCTGCTCTCTAATCACTAGGCGCCGGCTATTGATGCCGGGCGCAGGGATGCCGTCATGTCCCGGCGCCCGGCATCAATTGCCGGCGCGTAGTGATTAGAGAGCAGGGAAGCCGAGGTCTGAAGTGCCAGACCTCGGGCTCCCACAACTGGATGGAAGAAAGAAGACAGAAGATAAGGTAAGAGATGGGGAGAAAGTGAGAAAGGGGGGAGAAATATATATATATATACTGGTGTGTGTATATATATATATATATATTGTGACACAAGGTCTGGTAAAGTGGTAGATGGCAGGTATATTAGACCAGCCTTGGTCAATAGTAGTCTGCCTTAACATATGTCCCAGGGAAAGATGTTTGACTACAAACTGCACTACTGGCAGTTTGCAAAACATGGTAAGGGTCCCTGGGGCGGAGCATCTGGAAGAGCAGGGTGGGCCAGTGCTCCAACAGCACTAATTGCTGTATTGATCCAGTCCAGAGTGTGCATTCTGGACAGGAGCTCCACAGGTGTGGGCTAAGTAGCAGCTCACCTGTGGCTGATTAATTAGCAGGCAGAAGGTAAAAGGGTTTGAGGCTGATTCAGAGGGGAAGCCACTGTTATGCCAGCTAGGAGAGCTGATAAACTGAGGGGTGGTTTCTCTCTGAAAAGCCATATTGATGGTAAATTGTGACCTGTTTTGTCCTAAGCAAAGACTGTTATTCTGCTTACAACCGCTGCTGTTTATTCCTTTACAATAAACATTGAAGCTGAGCTGGATGTGTCCTGGACTTCATTTACCCTAGAAGACTGTGGTTACAGCCAAGATCCTTGACAAAAGTCCCAAGGAAAAGGGAGGCTTGTCACATATGGTGGAGAATGCAGGCATCCACGTAAGTCTGTGGGTAGAAGTCAGTTACAGCTCAACATGGAGGATATTATCAAGGCGTTGATCCAATCCACCACTGTGCAATAGGAGGTTTATTCCAGATTTTGCTACCATTGCTGCTCCTCTAACTGACCTTACTAAGGTGAGGTACCCAGTTATGGTTAAGTGGAGCCCTGAAGCAGACAAAGCTTTTAAAAGACTGAAGGAGGCTATCTGTGCCCAGCCAGTCTTAGTAACTCCGGACTTCTCCAGAAGCTTCATAGTTCAGACAGATGCTTCTGATGTGGGCTTAGGAGCTGTCCTTTCCCAGGAATATCAGGGTGAAGAACATCCTGTGTTCTTTTTGAGCAGGAAACTAAATCCACAAGAGAAAAACTACTCTATTGTAGAAAAGGAGTGTCTCGCTATTAAATGGGCATTAGAGTCACTTAAATACTACCTGCTAGGTCGGAAATTCCGGTTGATAACAGATCACGCACCTTTGACTTGGATGTGTCAAAACAAAGAGACAAACTCCAGAATTACCAGATGGTTTTTAAGTTTGCAATCCTTTAATTTCACAGTGGAACACAGGGCAGGCCTCAAACAGGGAAATGCTGATGGCCTTTCCAGGGTACATGCTCTGATGTCCATGGTCGCTCAACCCCTTAGGTCTGAGCTGGGGGGGAGGATATGTGACACAAGGTCTGGTAAAGTGGTAGATGGCAGGTATATTAGACCAGCCTTGGTCAATAGTAGTCTGCCTTAACATATGTCCCAGGGAAAGATGTTTGACTACAAACTGCACTACTGGCAGTTTGCAAAACATGGTAAGGGTCCCTGGGGCGGAGCATCTGGAAGAGCAGGGTGGGCCAGTGCTCCAACAGCACTAATTGCTGTATTGATCCAGTCCAGAGTGTGCATTCTGGACAGGAGCTCCACAGGTGTGGACTAAGTAGCAGCTCACCTGTGGCTGATTAATTAGCAGGCAGAAGGTAAAAGGGTTTGAGGCTGATTCAGAGGGGAAGCCACTGTTATGCCAGCTAGGAGAGCTGATAAACTGAGGGGTGGTTTCTCTCTGAAAAGCCATATTGATGGTAAATTGTGACCTGTTTTGTCCTAAGCAAAGACTGTTATTCTGCTTACAACCGCTGCTGTTTATTCCTTTACAATAAACATTGAAGCTGAGCTGGATGTGTCCTGGACTTCATTTACCCTAGAAGACTGTGGTTACAGCCAAGATCCTTGACAAAAGTCCCAAGGAAAAGGGAGGCTTGTCACAATATATATATATATATATATATACACATACATATACATATACATGTGTGTGTAAAGGCAGGGGTGTGTGGTGAGGGCAGTGTATAAATGTGTATGTATGGACAGGCATATGTGTAGATATATATATATAGATATATATATTATATGTGTGTGTGTGTGTGTGTGTGTGTGTGTGTGTGTGTGTGTGTGTGTAAGGGCAGTGCATGTATGTCTATGTCAGCAAATCAACCAGCAAATCACCGGTAAGGTACATCGCTTGCCGTGATTGGCTGGTTGTTGTACGCTGGGTAGAGGGGTAGTCTTATACGGCGAGTATAGTCCAAACTCTATATTTGGACTGTAAAAGTTGGGGGTCGTCTTATACGCCCAGTCGTCTTATACGCCGGAATATACGGTGTCTAAAACCACAGATTTAAAATACTAACTTCAGTTGGAAAGAACTATACTATGAGATCTATACTGTGCTAATATTGTTCAATAGGCAATCTTGATGAATCTAGGTTGAAGAGTTTCTGTAACTCCAAATATTGTACTTTCCCCACAAAATGCAATGTAAGAGATTGTGTGTTTTATATTCAACATCCAACATCATTAACTAATTTAACTTACCAGTGTTGCAAGACCGAAAATTTCCAACAAACTTAATATATTCATATGTTGGGAACTCCTTTGGATTTAAAGTGCCTCTTAGAAGGTGACAGCAAAACTCCAGCCCATTGTCAGCTTAAACAACAGAAATACAATACAAAATTACAACAGTGATGTCCATAATGATCATTCAATTGTGATCATTCAAACGTGTAGTTCTTCTCAATTTCTGCTTAGGGCTGAAAGGGTAAACATTCTCACCTCTCGACCTTAGTTCACAATCAGTACTCTTTAAGGGTCTGCAGCAGCTGTAGTGCGGATCTCCAGATATTTTACATACTACAATGTAATATGCATTTATTTTAAATATAGTTTTAGTATGTAGTTATCAGGACTACTAATCAGACCCACATAATAATAATAAGCAGCAGTTAAGGAAAAATAGGTGCCATATTTACATTTATATCATTTTATTTAAAATCGTGATTTTTAACCAGTTGCTGGAATTTCTATATCATGTGTGAGGATCTGGTCATGGAAGTTCTGTGTGATGAACAACATAGGGTAAAATCACCATAAAAATAACTGGCCATGACTGGAAACAGGTCCTACCACACTGTACAGAAGTAACTGATTCGTGCCCAATAAATGGCAGGGTACCAATCCACACACGTAGACAAGGTGTCATTGATAAAACAGGTGTTCAAAACAACTTACAGTTCAAGCAGTTGAGAGAAGCAGGGTCTGTGATAAGCATATGTGATGATAATATCTTATATATCTCTGAATGTTCTTGCTCTGGCAGGAAATTCAACAAATTTTGATCCATGATATCTGACTGTAGAGGAAAAAGTTATAACAAATATTGGTAAAATATACAAATACTACACTTAAAAACAGACACAGAAACAAGTTTAAGATCAAAACCAAAATCAATGTACTTTTAGGTTATGTTCCAACTGAAACACCAAGACCTGTGCTAGATATTATTCCATTTTCACAAACATTAGACATTTTGTGTTGGAAAATATGTTTGAGAATATGGGACCCATCACATTAGCAGAAAAATTGTCCATAAAATCCTTGTTAATTTTCAAATAAGAGTACCTCCCCCGGTCCCTCTTGCTGGTCTTCCTCTTTACATCTAATGTGAATCAGCATGGGTGTGGCAGATACACACTCAATAGTCTGCCATAAGATTAGATTTAATATCTATACTCCTACATAAAAATATATTAGAATGATATCTACTGTTAAGTAAATTACCATCATGCTAAGCTCACAGCTCAGAGATATAAAGGCTCTGACTCATGCATCTTGGTTACGTCTTTATGTGGCGGGATTAGGTGAAAGACAAAAAGACAATTTTACTTAAAGAGTTTTATCAAGATGCTTAAGTTCATCATGTCTGAATCATAGCCGTTTCCTTCAATTCCTGAGCAAAAGAGAGAGTGCAATCTTATAAACCCTCACTATAAAACAAACATAAAATAGACAAACCGCGAAGAATAGGAGATGTTTATATGTTGTAAGAAAAAATGTAGTTGGAAAAAATCATGAATGTATTTCCCAAACCTCATGAATGAGAATCATAAAACAACATGTATTGCATGTAGTGCAAGAGACATTTACAGAGCAAGTGAACAGTATATATGTTAGTGGGAAGTGATCAATAGTGCCAGATCAAACAATAGCCATAGGGACAAATGGCTCATTACAATAAGTCAACAGAATAATTACATGTCTATACCAAAATACAGACATTCATAGTGTGAATTTTCTTGTACTGAAGGCTGGAGAAAACCAGGTTTCCATATCTACTTATTAGTAATGCGTCATTTGTTTTTCTAAAAGAATACAATGATAGAGACACAAAAAAACATTACTAAGCAACACCATATCAAATGTATCACAGTGTTTTGACAGGTAATAGTAATGTATTGACAATCTAAAAAAAAAACAATATAAAAGATATTAAAGCCCTTTCCTGACGTAACCTTGTACGGTGATTGGAGTCTGAAACAAGGACATGAATCAGTAACATCTCCCTTTAGAGCGGGCAACGTGGCCTCCATCAGGGGAGTACGCCCAGTGTTGGTATACCGGGCTCTATCGAGAAAAGGGAGGATAGGCACCCCTGCTTGGCTGTAGGGCAGTGGCGAGGTGGGTGCATGGCACCCAGGGGCCTGTTAACCGAGGCACGCAGTGGGGTCAGTGGGCAGCAATGTGGCAGCTGGAAGAGCGAGAGTGCGAGCTGCAGCGGAGACAAGTCTCTGTGAGATAAGAGGCCAGGGGTAATGTGTGTGTGTACTGCACTGAAGTGTTAGAGTGTTAGAGTCAGTGTGTATATTTTATATGAGTCATGGTGTAGATATTATATGTATATATATATATATAAATATATACAGTACTGTGCATGTTTTAGGCAGGTGTTAACTATATTAATAGGTTTAATTTTTAGGATTTAACAAAATCTAAAGTGTGTGAGCAGAAGAAAAAATTTAATCAAATCGATATTTTACTTTTTCCTTCAAAATAGCATAAATTCTTCTAGGTACACTTGCACAAAGTCAGGGATGTTGCAGGCATATAGTTAGGAGTATGATTAAACAATTATACCAATATATATAATATATTTAATGTGAAGGTTGAAGCACAATCATTAACTGAAACAGAAACAGCTGTTCATATTCTAAAATGAGGGGTATTAGGGTAAACCAGCAATCCCCAAAAATATGGATTAAAGATGTTTCCTGGCAGTTTTGTTATATTAGAAATTAAAGATAATTATGATAGATGTAAAATAGATTGTAAGAGAACTTACATTAGAGTGCAAGAGAGTGGCAATGAATGAGCCCATGAAATTCAAATGAAAATTCTGAGCTTTTGGATTCATTTTACCTTGTTTTCGGAGATTTGTACGAGTTGACAATATAAGCAAATTTCATTACATTTGCAATTTGTACGACTCCAAATGCACAAGTCTACAAACATATCATTTGTGATACTTCAATTAAGTCTTTATCATATCCAAGTGGAATTTGGTTTGCCTCCCAGAGAATTGTTTACTTATTTAAGTTAAAAAAATATATTAATTATTCTACAGTCTAACAAATCTGATGCTCAAGCATGGTTAGAGTCAATACCTAACCAAAATAATCTAAAAATGATATCAAAATTTTATGATTTCACCTTCCGTCTTAAACATAAATTATGTAAAAATGTATCCAGATGTCTCCAAAATGTGTATATATATTTGGACCCACTGGACCAATAAATGAAAACTCCCTTTAACAAGTATCAAAAAAGTGGTGGCTTACTGTAAAGACATTTCAGTATTTTTCTGTCTTTTCTAAAGTAGTAAAGTAAAACCAATGTTTTTCATATTGTCTCTTATATGACTATGATAATGTAGTTACAGTTTTTCAAGGAACTTGGCAGGTAGGTTGTTAGAAAAATCTAGGAGAACTAACCACAATTCTTCTGTGGATTTAGGCAGCCTCGGTTGCTTCTCTCTCTTTGAATATTCCCAGACATACTTGATGATGTTGAGATTAGGGCTCTGTGGAGGCCATACGATCGCTTCATTGTTCTTCTTTATGCTGAAGATAGTTCTTAATGATTTCGGCTGTATGTTTGGAGCCGTTGTCATGAAGCAGAATACATTTGGGGCCAATGAAATGCCTCACTGATAGTATTGCATGATGGTGAAGTATCTGCCTATATTTCTCAGCACTGAGGACACCATTAATTCTGATCAAATACCCAACTCCATTTTGCAGAAAATTGCAAGGAACCTCCACCAAGCTTCACTGTTGCCTGCAAATACTCAATTTTGTACCGCTCTCCAGTCCGTCCGAAACAAACTGCCTTCTGCTACAGCTGAACATTTTTACTCATCAATCCAGAGCACCTGCTGCCATTTTTCTTGCCTCAATCCCTGTGTTCTTTGGGTTGCTTGGCTTTGTTTCCACGTCAGAGGTATGACTTTTCCAGACAGTACATGGGTATACCAGGGTCCCACTTTTTTCAGCAGAGCTAATGGCACTGCTGGACATCTTCTGATTGTAAAGGTAAGTAAGCCTTATGAGCCTTTTACTTGCTGCAGTTAGTTTCCTTGGCTCCCCAAGGAAACTTCTATCTGCCGCGAAATGTCTGCTTGGCAGAGAGCTTGCTGATGCAGTATAACTATCTTGTGTCTTGTTGCTGTGCTCAGTCTTGACATGGTGTATGACTTTTGACATTAAACTTGTGAGTTTGGCTGTTCCCAGTTTTATTCCTCCTACACAGCTGTATCTGTTACAGTTAATTATTGTCTTTCAATCTACATTTTAAATTGATGATAATTAGCACCTGTTTGGTAAAATTGTTTAATCATAAACCTAACTATATGCCTGCAAAATCCCTGATTGTATGCATTTGTTCCTAAAAAAAATGATACTGATTTGAATGCTAAGGGTAGTCAAATATTAATTTGAGTTAGCTTTTCCTTCTGTTGGTAAATAATAAAAATAAACTATTACCGTCTGAAATATTTGAAATTATTCTTATTTTATGGCATTTTACACCTACCTAAAACTTTTGCACAGTTTTATTTTTTTACTTATATTTCATTTTTTTAAATTATTTTTTATCATTTTATATAGCATCATCATATTCTGTAGCACTGCACAATGGGTAAACAGGACATAACAGTAGTGTATAACATAGCAATTTGACAGAAACAAGAGGTAGGGAGGGCCCTGCTCAAACGAGCTTAGTGTTAGATTCAGAGTATGCTTTAGTGTATGCATGTGTATAAGTGTGTGTGGTGGGGGTGTTGTGTGTGTTACGGTATGAGTGTGGATGTCAACGTATAGTGCTTTAAGTCTGTACTGGGCTCTAAGAATTCTGATGGCGGGCCTGGTAGGCAAGGATAAGTGGACAGTCTCACGAAACTCGACCTAGATGGACCACGTATAACCTGTTAAATGTTATTCGGTCTATACAAATTTACTATGCCTAAAAAGGGGGAAACCTTTTATAGATTAACCTGATCTCTTAATTATTTATGTATTTATATGTATTTTGCTGGGGCCTAGCATTTTGAGTTACCTTGCAAGCTTTTAACGTTTCGGTCTGGCTTGTAATATCTATGTAGATTAGCCCAGTGTTGCCTGTTCTACATAACTTGCAAATGACTGATCACAAAAATTAAGAACAGAAACACAGAATATACTTACTGGTAAATGGCCAAGAAGTGGAGTGATGCTATCAGAAACATATATGATACTCCCATCTGTTGTGACTGCTATAATGAAGCCATCTAGTGCCTAAACATAATGAACAAAATGTTGAATTTCTGATTTTCACTGCAGAATCATACATCTATTAGGACACAAGGGTTAGTACCTGAACTTTGGTTTACATACTCACTTTGCAATATTGTATAAACATTACACATTTTTCCTAGACAATCTTCCTTTACTGATAAAATTACTTAGGCACTTGACTAAACTTGGCAGATAAGACCTAAAAATGTTTGGCCTTCTATTGTGGCATCCTTCAACCATGAAGAGTAAATTGTAATTATACAGGAAGCGACAAGCATAGGATGTAAATAAACTACAAGGTGATGTTCCAATTACCTGTTTACATCTTCTCCAGAAATCTCATTGGTCCAGAAATGGTTTTGTTCAGCTTATGGGATGAGTTGACCAATGACCATGTCTCTGACTTTAAATATCATGCCCCCTATATGCCACTCTGCCTCCCTGATATGCCACTTTGCCCCCCTATATGCCACTCTGCCCCCCTAATATGCCCCATACCCCCTATATGTCAATCTGCCCACCTGATATGCCTTTTGCCCCTCCCCGACTTACCGATGCATCCCTTGACTTGTCCCCCATGCTCCAGACTCCCTGGTGTCAAGTGGGGGCAGCAGGTGGACGTCTGCGTGATGCGTGCAGACAAGCTCCGCTGCTACCCGGGACTTCCTCTGGGGCTTCTTAGACTGTGTACCAGAAGGTCACGTCACGCCGGTGCTCCATCACAGATGCCCCGGTAAAGTGCCGGGTAACAGCGGAGGTCGTCTGCATGCATTGCACAGATCTTTACCTGTTGCCAGAGAGAATGATCCAGGTCTCCTGCAGCGCTGCGGGGAAATCCTCCATCTGCGTGATGCATGCTGACAACCTCCGCTGCAGCCGGCCGGTACTTCCGCCGGGGCTTCTATGATGGAGCACCGGAAGGTCATGTGACGCCGACTCTCCGTCACAGAAGCCCCGGCAAAGTGTCAGGTAGCAACGGAGGCTGAGGATCCAGGTCCCTTGCAGCGCTGCGGGGGATCTGGATCTTATAGTAGTCTTATAAGCAGACCACTATTTGAGTACTGTATATGGTATATACAGTACTGTGCAAAAGTTTTAGAATGCTTTCAAAAATATACATGTTAGCAGTTTATTTTAACAATTTAACAAAATGCAAAATGAGTGAACAGAAGAAAAGACAAATCAATATTTGGTGTGACCACCATTTGCCTTCAAAAAGCATCAATTCTAGGTGCATAAAGTCAGGGGTTTTGTAGGCATATACATTAGGTGTATGAATAAACAATTATATCAAACAGGTCCTAATGATCATAAATTTGATTTACAGATTTAAACACAACCATTAACAGAAACAGCTGTGTAGGAGGAATAAAAATGTTGGAGGAACAGCAAAACTCACAAACAATGTGAAGTCATACACCATGGCCAGATTGAGCATAGCAACAAGATAGATATACTGCATTAGCAAGGTCTCTCAGACATAAATTTGAAGGCAGATGTTCTGTCCACATTCTTTTGAAAAAGTACAAAGAAACTGGCAATGTTGAGGACCATCAAAGCAGTGGTCGGCCAAGGAAATGTAGGACACATGACGCTTACTTCCCTTCACAATCGGAAGATGTCCAACAGTGCCATCAGCCCAGCATTGGCAGAAAATAGCGGGACCCTGGTACACCCATCTACTGTCCCGAGAGGTTTTGTCAGAAGTGGTCTTCATTGGAAACAAGACTTTTCACGAAAAACAGAGGAATTGGGGTACAGAAAAATTGCAACAAGTACTGATGAGTCAATTTCAAATAAGTGGCTGTAGCAGAAGTCTGGAGAGCAGTAAAAGAATCAATGCTTACAGGAAACAGTGAAACATGGTGGAGATTTTTTGAGTGTCTGTGGCTGCATTTCTGGAAATGGAGTTGGGGATTTGATCAGAATGCAATACCATTAGTGAGACATTTGACTGGCTTTAAATTTATTCTGCAGCATGACAGCCACCCTACACATATAAAGTCATAAAGAACTATCTTCAGCATTAAAAGATCAAGGGGTCCAGTAAGTGATGGTATAGCCCCCCCCCAACATCATCGAGTCTGTCTGTGTTTACATGAAAAGAAAGAAGCAAATGAGATTGCCTAAATCCACAAAAGAACTGTGGTTAGCTCTCCAAGATGTTTGGAACAACCTACCTGCCAAGTTCCTTAAAAGCTGTGTGCAAGCGTACATAGAAGAATTGATGTTGTTTTGAAGGGAAAGGGTGGTCACACCAAATATTGATTTTATTTAGATTTTGCATTTTGTTAAATGGGAAAAAATTAAAAATGCAATTACCAATTTAGAACTGTTTTAAGGCATAAATGATTTCCTATTTGTACAAGTCTCAAATTAAATGAACTAAAGTATTAAAAATGGCAAAACGTAAAAATGTTGTATTTACCTCCAACATGAGCTGAGTGAACTCTTCATTGGTAAGGAAAGAAGGCTTCCAGTCCTGCTGGAGATCACAGATCTCTGTCTGAGCAACCTCTGACCAAATTTTAAAAAAAACATTATCATTTTAAAACAGAACCATGCAAAGATCACTTCAATGCTAACACTTTCTTAGTAGAAATCCATATAACCACTACTTTTTCAACAAACCACTTCTGAATGGGATATTTTGGTATATTAATATGAGTAACAAATGATTACTGGAGCACATGCACATGCTCCCTGAACTAGATGTGACATCATGTCTGGGCTGTAATTTCCCTACAGTAGAAATGGTACCCACATTCTATTATAATAGATACAGATTGATGCCTACTTTAGTCATACCAATACATCTTGTCAATGTTTTTAAAATAAATTATATTTTATAGTATCTGCTATACCGTATTTGCTCGATTATAAGACAAGGTTTTTTCCAGAGCAAATGCTCTGAAAAATGCCGCTCGTCTTATAATCTGGGTCGTCTTATAATCAGACCTCAACTAGGTCTGACTATGCGACTAAGATCCAGATCCCCTGCAGCAATGCAGGGGACCTGTATCCTCCTGTCTCCCCCCCCCCAAACTTACCGGTACTTCTGGACGCAGACAACCCCCGCTGCTAACCGCACCTCCTCCCGGCTGCAGCAGAAGTTGTCTACGCGAATCGCGTAGAGGTCTACACGCTGCCCGGACTACCGGGGACTCAGAAGCTCCGGTAAGTTTGGAGGAGGGATGGGGTGTTAAATGGGGGGCATAAGGCATTTCTGGAGTGCTCTATGAAATGCCTTTTAACCCCCTTAATGCCACTCTGCCTCCAGAAATGCCTTTTAACCCTCTATATGCCACTCTGCCTCCTGAAATGCCTTATACCTCCCTATATGCCACTCTGCCCCATAATATGCCTTTTAACCCCCTAAATGCCAGAGTGGCATATAGGGGTATAAGGTAATTCTGGAGGCAGAGTGACACATTGGGGGTCAAAAGGCATATCATGGGGCACAGTGGCATTTAGAGGGTTAAAAGGCATATCATGGGGCAGAGTGGCATATAGGGGGTATAAGGCATTTCTGGGGCAGAGTGGCAAGCCAGGGGGCAGATGTGCATAACTGGGGGGGCAGGTTGAAAAAAAGGAAATAAAAACAAAATATTTTTCTCAATCATAGCTTTTATTTAAAAAAAAATGTTCACATAGTTTACACGAACATTTACACGAACATTTACTGGTAAAACCTTTTTCCTATTCAGGCTTTTTCTTTTTTTCATAAATTAATATTCAGATTTTGGGGGGTCGTCTTATAATCAGGGTAGTCTTATAATCAAGCAAATACGGTAGTATCAATCAGATTTTATTTATCGAGAGCCAGCAGATTCCATAGCACTGTTACAATGAGGGGGGGGGTCGAATGAATAGGATGCTACAGTTTTCATGGAATCCCCTTGAAAAATAAAATCACATGCAAGAATTTCATATTTCAAATTCAGAGCCCTGACTATTTATTTCTATTTTTGCTCAGACCACATTATTTCCCATACATGTAAACCATAGGTGAGTAATTGTCTTGATACAACAGAGATGTGATTGTGGCCAACTTGCCCTTACAGGGGTATTTGAGGATGCCTTGAGGGCATCACTGGAAAGTGAGGGAGCACTTACGCTGGTATCAACTCAGCTCTATCTCAAGCACCTCACCCTCTTATTTAACCAGGCATCAAGTTCATGCCTGCAATGGCTTAATGGGAGGCAGGATACGTTTGTTATTCACGTATAGACAGAAAGAATATTGAAGTGTGTGCCAGGGACTTACCATTGTGCTTTTGTAGGAAGCCAATGACTTTTTCCAGCACGGTGGTTTTATCCATTTTGCGAGTGTTTCCTGGAAGCATGATACTGAGCTCTTTAATAAGTACATTAAACTGGTCCCGCCTTTTTTTCTCAGACCTGTTACGTGAAGCCCTATTTAGGAAAATACTGCGTGTTAGAGTTTTTTTGGCGCAGCATCGCAACATTTTAGGATGTTTCAGCCTAACTTGATCAAAACATTTTACAATATATCTAAACACAGAATGTGAGGGTGGATATGAACCAATTGGCCCATTTCTTTTACCAGCGGCACATTATTCTTCTACCGTACAACTTAGACTCAAGTCAACTGGTTCTAGTTATCATTTTTATTTAAAAGTATTCTTCTTTATTGAGCCCCTGATATATTTGAAGGTTTATAAGGTGCTTTACACACAAAGTCATCGCACTTACCTCTTTGCTCTATCCTTCTCATCCTCTTCCATTAGCGACTCTCCACAGCTTTTCCTGTGAAAAGAATAGAAACAGGAGTTGCAACCTACACACGTGGAACGTTCAGACTTTTTACTGAGCTTCCAAGTGAGTCATTTCTTTCTTTACTGGAATATGGAAAGAGAGAGGGAGAGAAAGAGAGAGGGAGAGAAAGAGAGAGAGAGTGCAATGCTATTTTGTTCCAAAATATTTTCAGATTTGTGACAAATTAAGGTTTTTGTTACATGGCTAAAAATTATTTATTTTATATTTTTGAATAATACATTTTGACTTATGTTGTTAGGTCACTTTTACAGGAAACTTTTTCACATCCGTTACTGTATAATTTTCCCCATACCTTTGCACAGACAATGGGCTTTGTTGTGCAACAGAGGACTCATTTAAATGTACGTTCAATTACCCACTTATGAATGCAGAAGATACTGTACACCCTGGTATTCTCTATGTAATTATCCATAAAACAGTAAGTCAGGTATACATTATGCAAACACACCCCAGACTCGTGGTGAAATATATTCTCTGGTTTAAAAACGGTGCTAAAATGTTACTGCTTTTTAAAATTGACCCGCTACCGCCGGATTCAGTTTAGACTGGTCAGACCTTCATATCAGATATGGAACAAAGATAGTCTAATGAAAGACTCTGGATATACTTTGTAGGTATGGAAGAATGGTTTAGAAAGGGTTATTACTTGTGAACCATTTTAAGTATGTTGTAAGAGTTACAGGCTAATTTTTTCCAAAGTCTGAAGTGTTTAAGATTTTAACGTAATTTAAAAAGAATACAGCATTAAGAGAAAATATTTTAAAAATACAGATTTTATTACACATTCAGTGAAGGTACTTATAAATGTAACTGTTTGCAGCAACTATAACAGTAAGTATTGTTACTCATGTGTTTTCCATTTATTCATCTCATTTAACTTTTTATTATTGTCAATCAATTATAAAGAATATACAGTATATTTAGCCACACTGTATAGTGATGAGTTTATAGAAATTGTCTCGTTCTAATCATCTCATCTATAATTAAAATTGGAATACATAACTGTTTTCCAAAAGAGCATTTTCCTTTTCTTCCCTGGAGTACAGTATATAAGTAATTAGTACAATCAGTTCCAGCCTCCTTCGAGAGGCAGCAATTTGCCGGTAAATTCAGCAGAATCCTTCCACTTCTATTGCTCGGTAATGCCAGTGGGATTCTGTCAGTTAGGAAAAAATCATTTCAGGGCCTTCTGCTAAAATGACAGCTTAGAATGTCTTCTTTTAACAGTAAACACATAATGATTCTAGCTATATATCTGCCTACATAGGTGATTATTATATGGCAAGGCTATCAAAACTTATTATAGTTACATTTATCAAAGGTACATTTACATAGTGTCTCGTCATCCCACTTTTGCCGGAAAAATAGAATCACAAGAATGATTGATCTGGTATGGTGCTCAATTGACTTATCAATGACTTAAAGTGAGTTTATACTCAATTATTTGTTAAGTGGTATAGAGTCAGCAATAAACTAGTAAAGCTTTGCTAAAAAGTCCCGCTCTGTATCCATATCTATTGCTGAGTTTTATTATGACAAAAGTAGTAGTAACATGTATATGGATTGGAGATGCATGAAAACCATGTTCCAATGTCATATGACAAGTATGCACCCTAGGATAGGTAGACTGTGAATATATATATATATATATATATATATATATATAAATATAATCTTATATATATAAACTAATATGGTTACAGCCTTCAGCTAAGCCATAGCCCTACTACAACAGCACAGTGCATGACCTATGATACAAGGTTCAATTACATACATCTGAAAAAACTGGACCACTGCCTAGTCCTTTAACTTCCTTTATAAATAACAAGCCACACCTCAGACATATCTAAATGGAAACAACATGGTATATACACAACATAAGGTCTGTTTTTAGAGGTACTTTTGTAACACCTTGTCAGGCTCTATTCAGGCTGCGGAGCTGCTTCTCTCTTGTTCCCCCCATCTCTCTAGAGTTTCACCCACGTCTCGCTAGAGTTTCTCCCGCGTCTCGCTAGAGTTTTCCCCTTTGCTGTAATCCATTCCTGGATTTGTTATGTTTGTCTAAATGAATGTCCTTCTTGGTTCTGTGTTTAGGTTCAATGTTTAGTTTTAGCTTATTCGTAATTCAGTAGGCAGGGTTTAGTGTTAGGACCCCCCAAATATTGGAGTACTTTGGCGTAGTGGTGGGCTAAGCATACTATAGCCATATGATGTGACGGAATCTCCAATTGTTATCACATAGTCTTAGGCTAGTTCTGTATTCATGTTTGTTTGTCTCTAGCATACATTTGCCCTCTTTTCCCTGAATCATCTGAGGATCTCAGTTGCACGGGGGGGGGGGGAGGTTGGGAAATTAAAACAACAAATGCATTTTTCTCAGTTTTTTTATTCTGCTGTTTGTTTTTAACATCCTGTTTGTTTATGAATTTTTTTCTATCCGATTAATCGAAAAAAATAATCGGCCAACTAACTGATTATGAAAATAATAGTTGTTGCAGCCCTAAAGTCATGTTTGTAAAATGGCTTGTCGTCTACTCTTCCGTTATCTTGCATGCTAGCCTTTTCAGAAGGTTAGCAAGCCTATGGCACCAGGGATGTACAAAGAGGCCCCACAGACGTTTCCACTGAGCAGAAGATGCACTTCTGCTGGAGGGTCTCTAATCTATGATGTAAAACAAACAGTTTGGGAGCATGATAGGGACAGCTAAACAACATAAAGGTAGAAAGTCACTGGAAGTCTATTAGATGCGACATTATAGGACAGATGGGGGACTGGCTAGGAAATTTCTCAAGTCTTAATCTCCCGCCACAGGGTAAAGTAGAAGGAATCCTATGGGCAGATTGAGTTTAAAGAAAAGAAAGTTAGAAATACATGGGGCCCTCAATAAACTTTAGAGGGAGGATTAAGTAATCCATGCTATGCCCCTGTATAGCACTAATGGCTCAGAAAATGTGAATGTTTATTTTGCAGAAAGAGGGGCATTTTAAACTCTTTTTATCACACTAACACTACAAGGAATAACTTGGCTATGAACATATATTCCTTGAAAACATCTGCAATACACTTGAAGTTTTACAATAGGAAACACCATACATTTACTGTCATTTTAAGAACCTCTTATTTGCGACCAATGTTGTTGCAATGATAACTTGCTACTGGGTACAAAATGATTACCTGTAAACAGAGAGAACACTCTGCAGGTAAACTAAAGTTGGTTCATTCCACCACAGACTATTTTATATTTGCAACCAATGTGCTTCTTTTTCTGTTTATATATTTAAGTACCTACAAGTTTCAGGGAACACCAAGCCAACAAAAAGTGGTGGCGGTACCTAAGCCTTGGAGAAGATGTCATAAGTCAGCCTTGAGGACCTTGTGGTATGAAGTCTGACAGATATCTTTCCTGACTACAAAGTATGTAACGTTTTCTGTGAAATGTATACATATTTATATACATTTATTAAGGCCAAATCTGCCTCTTGAAATATTTTTGTGCATGTGATTAAATAATGCATACACTTCTATTCTAGCCTGAAAGAACAGGCTCATATACATAAGTCTACTTTAATACATCTTCTGTAAATTCCAGAAGCACAGAAATATACTAGTAGCTCAAAAAAATCTGTCTAGTTAAAATAGTCAAAATCATCTTGTTGTAATACTGTATATACTTATAATAGAATAAAGATAAAAGTACACAGTCATGGGACTAAGATATTCATAGACTTTATTATTGAGTGGTAACAGATCTTCACATGTACATATATATATATATATCATAAACGTCAATGTTTCAGTCTCCGAAGGGAAGCGCTTCTCAAGACAAACTCCCCTTCAGAGATTGCTACTGCTGTAAAGGAATCATTATAGCAAAAAGTCTCATGAGTGCTCCTGCTTTTCCAGATATCTTCTATTTGGCCATTGGAGGCACCATGGATAATTTGTTTGTGGATTTGAGCGTGCTACTCACTCCTGGACTATATGCAATACACACTGTGTGTGTTTCTGTGCAATGAGGGAAAAAAAGCATATCTAGTTTTGCACTAAAGAAACCAATAATAATTTAAATGGTTTTCCACATATGCCTCATACGAGCTAAAAATAAATTATATAATTAAATTTTATTAAAAATTAATCATAATTATATATATATATATATATATATCTCATGTTTGCACCAGTTCTGTCAATTATTTGTCATTTTAGGGTAGATGTATATTATTGATAATGCCACTCACCTCTGATGAATTGGCCAGAAGAAAAAAGCCACCATGTTTCAGAGCTTTAGCTCATCACAACAGTAAACAATGCAGCACGAAGACTGTCGGAGTAGATTTTATTTTTTTATTTCACAAATATTTCTGGTTGCCCATCCTCCTCATGCAATGCTAAACTGGATTAGCCTGTTCTGAGCACTAAAACTAGGTCAGTAACACACTATTGTTGAACTGTGATGATGTGATCGCAATAGTTTGCTATCAATCATCATATAAAACTGATAAAACTCACAGTGTAGGTAACAATGGCACCTCTGGTGGGACATGGATTAGTTGTGTATCTTTTTAATTCTAAGTCTGATTAATGAATGGCCCTCTCTAGGGGGCTGCTCTTTACTTCTTATGACACAATAAAAATCTACATTTTATGTTAGAACAGGTGAAATAAAGACAATGATGGAACTGGAGAGCATTATTATACATTAAATGTAAGAGAAAAGCACTCTCCATAGCACAGAAGCAGACTAAAAGTAAAAATAATTATTTTCAGTCTACATAATAGCATTCAGGGGAAAATAACTTTAAAGAAAGTGCTGCTCGACTTTAGAACATTAATTGCATGTATTGATGCATGTGATTGGCTGTAGCAGTGATAACATAAATGAAAGCGGTGACTCTGTGATCCCAGGGACGTGGTTTTTTTTACATCATTAGTCATGAAGGGGTTAAGAAGACTCTCCATCCGTCAAACACACTTTAATGCATATGATATATGTGGGGGTTTTTTAATTGTTATTTTCTCTGCCCCTTTTCCATTTGACCCTTTCCCTGCCCACAGCTCTTTTGCTTACAAGTGCCCATGCAGATAGCTCCAGAACTGTGTCATTAAGTTCCAGGGTGTATAATAAGACAACAGTGGCGCAAAAATAGCAAAAAAAAACATATATATAAGTACTTTCAAAGCAATTTAATTTGCATTCTTTGTTGGCAAGGCTGCATGGGACAGTAAACGATTCCTTTAGCCTTTAGGAAGGAATTGCTGGCTATCCTCTGATTTCTAACAATCATATGTGTCCCAAAGTGAAGTCCTTGTACATATCCTATGCACAAAGCAACACTTTAGGATTGCATTTCAATTTTAACGGATTACTTCATATATATTAAATAAGTGTATCCCTAACATTTCACCTACATAATAAACTCACAATAAACTATGCACACTATGCAGTTCCGAAAGAGGACACACGTCTTAGAAGGGAGTTTCTGAACTACCAAATTGTTGCTTACAAGTAGGCACCATTTATGGTGCAATGGAAATATTTACATCTCTGGCTTGCACAATTTAAACATTTCTGTAGAAATGCTTTGGCACTACTTCTGTAACCGGTATAGATGTAGGGCATTCCTGATGACCTTGAATTCTAAAACTTTTCTTGTTCGATTACATTTCGCCTGGGTGTAGAGCAGCTACTTACTGATTAGTGAAGCTGCTTCTGGATGTTGTGAATATCCAGACATGTGGAGAGGCGTGCAAGATGCTTGTTTTAGTGGAATTTCCATCCATATTTCCCAGTCTACCTGAATTAGTAGAAGAGTGCAAGGCCACCCACTATTTTATTTATTACAGAACTCATTTATGATGGATTACCATAAAAAGCCTAACCTAATCTTATTGACACTTCACATTTAAAAATACAGAGGGAAAAAATTATAAGAAAAAGGAGAAAGCCCTATACAGATTGTGCTAGAACAGTGCTGAGGATCAAATCAATCCAAGGTTAACGGAATAGAAAAATAAATAAGTTTATAGCATAGAATCCACAATCATATATATGTGTAGATTAGTCAATAAGATGAATTGTGAACCATGCATTTTCAACCACCGGTAGCACCAATTAAGGTTTAGAGAGGTCCCTCTCTATCTCACTAGACCCAATGCTTGGAGTAGAGCAAATAGCCCATGACAACCATACACTTCCCTGTCAAGCCAATATGTATCAATGTCAGTATCGACAAAAGCTATAAACAATTCCAAAAGATCTATTCCCAATGTTAACATGTGCATATTGTTTTGCACATTGCACGTTTTATACTGCTGTAACAAGTACTCTGTTAATATGAACAATCTTCTGTAACGCATTAGAAAAAAGACATCCTATTATAAAAAAAGGTTATCTTAGAGTGGATATTATAGCGTTATACAAATAAATACGGGGGCAATAACAGCCACTCTCTGATGATCAGATCATTAATAATGAACAGGTGGTCATCTATTCAGAGTTGAAGAAAGGACTCATCACTTAATGCCGCAGGAAGGTTTCTTTAAGCACAATATACATGTGGAATTCTCTAACTATAAACATTGTGCTTTCAAATTCAGTAGATGCCTTCAATTACGAGCTAGATTTTTTAGCAAAGAATATACAGGGATATTATTTGCTATAAGGGCTGGATTAGTTATAGCCTGTTGAACCAGTGAGAAATCAGACCGCCATCGCCTCAATGTGGATTTTATTGCCTTCTGGATGAGCAGCAAGGTCAAACTTTCAACCTAAATAACTATGTTACTATATTACAAATGCCTTCAGGTGTATGTCTGAACAAAACAATATTGTATAATATAATAAAGTTCCATCATTGTTTGAAATATATATTTTATTCTATAAGATACAGTACAGTCCAATGTGAATTTAAATAACACGCACTTGTTTTTTTGGAAAGAGGTCTTGATAGGCTTCCAGGCACAGCCGGGCTCATTGCTTTGCTGTGGGTGAAGCTCCTTTGAAAGGTGCTGGAACAAAATACAAATTTATAGTGGGTGGAGATGTTCATTGAGCTGACACGCTGCCAATTCACAGGGAGCAGAAACGGCTCAGCTCAAGTTGTCTCTACCAAACAATTTACCTTTTGAAAAGGATTATCATTCTTGATATACTGTGGCCACACCTGTTTGTGTAAACGTTCTCTTATCAAGCATTGCATAAGCTGCCCCACATCACCTTTCACGCAAGTTACCAAATAAACACAAGGTCCAAGACAGACAGGAGCAAAAAAATATTATATTAAATATAATTATTTACCTGCTACCAATATGTGTGTTCCAAACAGGCCCCCGCATCTATCTTGATGATTGTACAGTTTTTAAAGAGAATAATTACATCCAGTATTGAAATAACTCCACAGCTGATCATAACTTCCCACAACAAGGAGACCTTTCACTCACTAGTGTCATCATCAACAGTACGAATTAAGCAGCTCTCAGCCCTGATACATACAAGGCCATAATCGGGTTAATTTTATCGAATTTCTTTATATAATTCTGCATTCATGTTTTTACTTCCACAGCATCAATGACATATCTCTACCTGAGATATCGGATATATTTGTGGCATGTTAAATGTTTATGCACTGCCTCAATGTCCATGTAAACAATGCAATAACCACTCAATTTTCTTTTTTTAACCTTTCCTTTATTCTGTTGTTTTTTTTTTATATGATTTCCAAAAAAAAGGCAAGTCCCCGTGTGGTACCTTATGGCAGCAATAAAACTAACAATAGAAAGAAAACTTGATATAAAGCTTCAGAAAAAAACTAACCAATTTAGAAATGTGCAGATGTTCAAAATGTCACCGTCGGGGAGTTGTATCGTTGGACTATAAGGCTGTTCCCTGACACTTCATGTATCAACAAATTCTAGACATTGTCTTACAAATGTTTGATAATAAACTATGTTATCACCAGCTATATGCAACTTCTGGCATTCCAGTCTCTGTACGCAACAATTCCCTTGAAGTTCATTAGGCCAAATCAGAATGCATAGCAACTGGAATGTTCCAGCTCGCCTATCCCTAGTTCTAATAGGGTTCTAAATATAACTTGTACTGTTACTGGTGATTACGGGCTGGTTTCATAATCATTGGTGCTATGTAACACTCAGTGTACCTGTTGTACCATTGTAGTTCCTACTACCTACCTATAGGTGAAATTGGTCACATCCAAGGTTTGTGTTCTTTACGTCAGGAAAAAGAAGCAGACTAGACAGGTTGAATGGTTCTTATCTGTTGTCAAATTCAATTTTAAAATCGAACTGTCCCTGACAGCCTCGCAAAATCACAATGCATATCAAAGTATTCTTAGTACTTTAAATTCCTTAAAATCAGTGGTTCTAGCAACTGAAGTCAATGGGAGCTCTTGTGACACATGTGCATGGGTGGGGAGTGCCTAATTTTGTTCACCAAACCAGTGTTGGAGCTCATAGTATGTATACCACATCCAATGGGTTTTTCCTGAACACATCTGCATGGAAAATAGCTGGGGGTGTAAAGAGGCAAACAGGATTTTGCAGGGACAATGATACAAGCATATTTGTAATATTTTGTTGCAGTGAAAAGGGAAAATTATAGAAACCTCACTTTTAATTTTCAAGTATTTCTATAGGTGTTGAGGTTTCTTTTCTAATTTCTATTTTGTTTACATATTTTGGTTTGAAGTAATATGGAAGTGGAGAGCCTGTTGGTTTAAGTGACCGGAATACTCCATGACCAGGTAAAGGGTACTGTACATATTTGTTCTAACACAACTAAACTTCTTAACGAGGTTAAGATTTTAAAGAAATTATATACTTAATGCCTAGATTGCCACTTCAATTCATATTAGTGCGTTTTTGCAGTAGCTCTGAGAATTGTTTAATAATCATATACATAGCTCAATAAAAGAACGGCTGTGGAATTTGGGTTACCCAGTTATGTGTCTATGAGAATAAATCAGCATAATACATGCACATGTATTAATTTAACTAAAATATGAATTTTATATAATGTATGTGTATAATGTATGCGCATTCCCAAAGTAAAATAAACATTAAAGGGTCGGCAGTTGAGGGACAAATAATATTCCCTTTCATATACTCTTTGACAGCTTGGACAAAAATGAGTATATAACTTGGAAACATAACATTGCCATAGTGCATATCATAATGTCAAGTAAGTAAAAACACAATACACTGATCTTCAGTATTCAAAATAAATGCTCATAGGAACCCAAAGTTTGTGGTATAGGTAAGTAAGAAAGCTATTGTTGCGGACAGTCTAATGTTTGCTTTTATCTGCTCTGGAGTAAAAGCAGCCAACAGTTCCTATAATAACAGTTAGTTAAGCTGCTTGGGACAAGGAATATGTGCTGTGCATTCACCCGTGTTAAAGCAAAGCTGGGAATAATGTGACTATACTGTGGGCAAAAAATAGAAGACTCTTAATAGCTGAGCACAATACAGCGTAGTCCTCCTTGCATGTTGTTCTCCAGACAAATACAAGCTAAGCCTCTACTTGAAGATCCTTCAAGGCCAATCCAAAATATGCAAAATACTGGAAATTTAAACTAGTCTAGTGGCTAATAAGGACAATACTGACTCTAATAATAATCACTAAGACTCTTCAATAAACAACCGTCAAAAAGATTCTACACTGTGGCATGCTAATTCTGGCAACCAAAGGTTGTTACATTGGTCCAATTTTCAAATATAACATACCAGAGAGTAAATAAACAACCAAAGATACTATAAATAATATAGGTAAATAATGTGTATACATTGTGTATTACACAGTTTTTACGGCCAGATAAAAACAGAAAAAGTGAATAAAATAGATCATTGAATGAAACGCCCTTGGGTTGAGCTCAGAGCTGCACACCTTTTTCCTTTCTCTATGCATCTCCTATGAAAAATGATGGTATGTTTTTTTTTTGCAGTTATGTCATCTACCAACATTATGTGTAATTCTGGCTCTTCTGTAGACTATTCATAAATAAGGACTACTTAAGCATAGAAAGACATTTAAAAGCTGGCTTTGGTTTCATACATGGTCTGCGTGAGAGCAAAATGTGCTTATGTTAAGGTCGTACCGCAAATTTCCGTGATTGTTACTGACGATACATTCTGACATGGATCCAGCTGGTTAAGGTTAGATTGGCAAACGATCTGCTGCAAAATCCCCTGAAAAATCCCTCCAAAGTTTAGTTACAAACGTCATTTTATTTTACAAGACAAAGTATTGAAAACTGAGTTGTATGTTCTTACATTTCTCACCAGCCAGAAATTAATGTGTTAAGAAGACAACTGATGTTTAGACAAGCAGATAACAAGTTTAATTCCTGCCCTCCTCAAAGGAAACATGGTGAGACAAACAGTCCCGTAACCCTTGTTCAGACTGAGTCATTTACCTCGCATGCCCTCAAGAAATGTGCTTGCTGGGAAAACAGGCGCCTTGGCAAAGTGTGCCAAAAATCTAAGTACAACACACTGTCCTAATTTGCTATTAAAGCTGAGCGTCTATGATTTCTGAGAACCAGAAAAATTCCAAATGTGGCCGTATATATAATGCAATCGTGGTCCCTCTTACAATACAAATAATGCAGAATGTAGCTGAATGTGATCATCATGCTGTCTGGGGCAGCTTAGCATATACTGTATATTCCAATTAGTTATTTATTTTTTTAAATAAAGGCAAGGGTGGGAGTCACTCTGAAGTGTTATCTGCCGTACATCTATAACTACAGGTGCCATGATCAAACCATATGGGAAATATTTCCAACCATATGGAAATGTGTGCATGATTACAATGTTTTGATTACAATCATGGAATGCCACGCTATACTGTAGTATGTAGAATAGTAATTACATTGAAAACAATTCCCTGTGGGAAGTGGGGATTTCAGTATTATTCAACATAAGGCATGTACTTCATCAGTACAAAAAGGGTTAACTTAACAATAAATATTCAACCACCTGTAGAGAATAGGTTAAATGAAATTTAAACTGTTACCTGCTGAATGTCATTAAAGATTACTGCTAGATAAGCACAATACATGTCAGCAGATACAATACAGGAAAGCTAAAAAATACCAAAAAATAAAAGAACATTCATATAAAGCTATGGATTGGTACTATACTGAAGTGTTTTCCATTGGGGAGATGGACGGATAATATTCTTATGTCTCAAAATGTATTTAAAAAATGAAATAAAAGTCAAGACAATTGAGTAGGATGGAATGGATTTGCTCTACCTATTAAAATTATATATCCAATTGTTTATTATTTAAGGTATCCCCCAAGCCTATCATAATGTACAGACATTTCCCAATCTCATATTCACCTGTTGTTCATATGTTTATTCATTATTTCGAGCAGACCTCCATGTGCACCCACATGCATGTAACAAGTATAAATTCACAGAAGAAAATGAATTATTAATAAAGTTAATAAAGTTGATATAAAGTTGATATATATCTCCCATCTCTTCATGTAGGAAGCACTTCATAAGCAATGGTCAACAACATGTAAAATTAAATGCCTGCACTAACAAATGGAGAGATGCACACGCATGTACTATGGTGTTGATTGCCAGGCAGCAGACGCCACCATTGGTAGACTAAAGAAAATTGATGTTTCTCAGGGAAATCTTGCTCATTTTTATAATGCAATTGGAAACAGGAACAATCTTATTGGATATTTGAGAAAAATTTGAGAAAAGTTTTGATTTGTTTCTTAGTGTATACAGTGGTATGGGTTTCCATTGAGGCAGAACATAAAACAATAAGTTGTATTCATAGATTAAAATAGTTAATACAAACTGAAAAAAAACATTTTTAGACTCCTTCCTTGATACTTCTGGGAAATGCCATCCTGTATCTGTTAAAGGTGAAGTTATAGCTTAAGAAAGGTAGTGTAAGTTGAAAATGTGTGTGTTTTGAAATACTTAAAAAATAACAATCCATAGCAACCTGAAAGATGTCATAGCCCCAATCAAAGATTGGATGTTGATTTAAACACACCACGATGGCACCAGTATGTGAAATAATTTTGTAATGGTTCGTTTTGACAATGACCCTCTAAAAATCAAGAAAGATACTTTTTTCGTATTTATTTTAATATGTCATCACGCCTGAATATGTCACTTTCCATGACCATAACACAATTTTCCATAAGGGTCACAAATGGTGATATGGATGGTGATGAATGGGTGTGGAGTAGGTGGAACAGTACAGTAAACCGCCATCTATAAAGATCAATCCTGCTACAAAGTAGAAGAATGAAACTATACAAGGCAATAGACTATTCCGGCTGATTGGTTTACTTCTTCCACTTTGCAACACAGTTGTCTTTATACACAATACCCAATTTGTCTTCTGTTCCAATACACACAGGCAACCTTACAAAACAATTGAACAACAACAAGATGCAATTCTGGACCTTGTTACAGCGGCTTTCATTTATCATTGCCTTAATCTCCTGCCACTGTATGTCTTAATGGTAAATGGAGCTGTATAATTTAGCTAGTATGAGCCGAATTTAACCTGAGCTCTGAAAATCTGTACATTATCATATTTCACACTGTTTAGGTTTCCTTCACAATCCAAATTGATTCTTTCTTGGGATAAATCAGACACCTCTGTCTTCATACCACTGACATGCTGTAATATCAACTGATTTACCAAGTATGTCCATAAACTCCTTATTTTGGGAAATCAATGTTCTTGTTTTGAGACATAATTTGGCTTCTCAAGGGGTGGGCAGAATCGATTGTGCAGTCATCGGAGTAAAATAGCCATTTGCCATTGTAAATAATCCCCATTTTAATGCTTCAATATAAACACCAAATGAATGGTTATTAAATCCACTAAACAGAAACACATGCTGCCATTCACATGTCTTAGTTAAAATAAAAATGTTTTGAGAACAACAGCGAACAAAGGCATACGCTGGCGCATAAAGGGCTCAAATGACTTAATTACAGTGTGTTTCAATGAAATAGATGTTACTATGGTGACCGGAAATACTGCTCACATCGTCACTGCAGATGTGGTACTGCCGCCTCATAACAAGTCAACAAAGTGTATGAGATATTATGTTTGCAAACAAATATGAAGTAGGAGTCAAAGTTGCAAGGGTTAAAATGAACTAAACCTTTAACTTCTCTCTGTGAACCAGGGAGGACCATGCATGAAACACAAAACATGCTGTACACCCATTCAGTGTGATGTTATGTGCAGTTCATACAGAACTATGGATTTCACCATCATAAACAGCCTGTGTCAACTAAAGAGGAAAGGTCGGGAATATCAGTTTATGAAGAGTACGCTCTACAGTGGCTATTTTTATCACCTGGTTCAACTCGGAAACTAAATTATCTACAGTATTAATGCACCTCACAAGAGAGAAATATTTTTTCAGACTTTATAAAACTTTTAGTAGACATTTAAGAAGGTTGCCTAAAATAATTAGATATTCTTGCACTTGTTAAACCTTCTTGTTTGAAGTTTTAAATCTCGCTTAATAGCCCTAGACAGCTCATTGATCTGTAAACATTTGAAGGAGAGTGAAAAAGAACGCCCCTAGCACGACTTGAACCATCAGCATGAGCAAACAGTGTAATTTAAACCTTCTCCTATTATACTTTACAGAATACAAAGGTAAACCAATGACTTAAGGCATAAAGGTATATAGATCCACTATTCTTCTGCAAGTAGACAACAAGCCATTAGGTTCTACCCCTTAATAAGAAACATGATACAGGCAATTTACCCAAACAGAAAATGCAGTTGAAATAAAAAAAAACGTTTATTGAGCCAGAAAAAAGAGCTTTTGTAACATTACATCATCTTCTATACAAGCCTTACTGTTGCAAATGTATGCTCCATTCTAAAAATGACTTAAACACATTAGTCCATGACAGACAATTACAAAATACAATACGACTCTCAAAGCAGGGTCATTAAATCTTTGTAACATGCATCTACCCCTCTTGTAAAAATACCTATTTGATTTAGCAAAGAAAACAAATATTTTTTAACATAATGGTAGAAATGTAACACTATCTTTTATAGCATATGGGCAAATTAGGAATTCTCTAATATATGAGGGGGTACAGACTATGACATAACAGGCACTTTCAGCTGTCATTATGATGTCCAGAGCCACCGTTTCTATATTGTAATTGAAATGTCTGCTTTCACATAAACCACATATTTTCAACATTAGTGCTTATTTCAACTTCCCTTATGTATTATGAAAATTATACATTGCTACTTTGCCCAAGCCATTGTGGATGAGAGCTATTTATTTCATGAACAGTAGATACTAAGCTGTCTACCACACAACCTATTTTAACAAGGTTAAAGGCGCCGTTCCATCTACTCTGCTGAATGCATCACTTTTCAAAACTAGATTCCGCATTGGAAACATAATTCCTAGTACTCCTGAAAGACTAAACACTTCCCAGAAATAATTGTTTAAACATGTAAAATTTTATCTCATTCATAATTTTTTAAATGTGACACCGACAGAGGCGCTGATAACTTTCTATGTTGTTTCAGGGTTATTAAAAATTAACTGGAAAGAATACAATTACAGCTCTGCCCGAGAGCTCAATAAATGTTTTGGTTATGTGGAAAAGCACCTTTAAAAGGTATATTTAGAGACAATATGTCATATTAAACTGGATTGATGATGACCAGTCACCTATTGTAGAGAGAATACCTTTTGATTTATGAAATACCCCTTAAGAGTGCCAACTGTGTGAACTGTATGTTGGATGTCAACTTCATAACAGGTACCTTTAGGTGGGGCTGACTATAGGGTGTTTATTATGGCTGCCTCCTACCATGGAAAGAGTGGCGTCAATAAAAAAAAATGGCAGCATACTGACAGCTGATTTATTGTGAGATCATTTGGGAAGAAAATATCTGATCCCTGATTACTGGTATTATGTAAGGATCAGTAAACTGTGATGACATAGGTGCCCCTCTCTCCCGGGTGAAATAATTTGGAAAAAATCCTTTTCTACCATTATCTTTTGTGATTGGGTGTACAGCATGCATTAAACTATCTGTCTATGAATAACTTAATTTGTCCTAAAATTCTCTGATGCCAGCTTCCACTAAAGGAAGAAAATAGCAATGTTTAACTGGTTACATTATATTATGTACCCACACATGTAAAGGATATATACAAGGGATACATATTGAATCATATTGGAATTTAATGATTTTGCACAAAAAGAAGTACTGGTTTGTTTGCTGTTTGGTTGTTTTGAAGTCCATATGCAGTTACCATAACAATTATGGTTGCAATGCTTTATCCTATATCCTGGGCTATTTTTTGGCATATACAATGACGACACCTTATCATGTCTATACCCAGTTTCTCATATTACATTTGGGAAAGGATAGTTATGAATACTCGTAAAGGATATTGACCAAGCAAACCAAATGAAAAATAAGATCATCTGTGCTTTTTCCAGTCAGGGGACTAACCAGGGAACCAACCTAGTAACCAAACGGGCTAAACAGACATCTTGGTGATTCACTCCTAGAAATGATGTGCAATTGTCTGTAATATCTGCAGGCTGCTAAGTATTTCCATTATGCCTTCACTTTCATGAAAAAATCAATTGAAACCGTGTGTTATTTTGCTGCATGAATATGTTTTACCTTCACAAAAGAGCCGATACAGAAAGCAAAAGAAATGTGTTATTGTCAAACGTTGAAAGTTCTGAATGACTGTGCTTGAAACGTCCATTTTTAGAATACATTCTGCAGAACATTTTTGCATAAGAATGCTTATTTGAAACTAAATTGCAGGAACATTATCAAACTGAGAGTACTTTCTTAAAGGCATAATATGCACAGGAATTATAGTATCTGTGTTTTGGATTGCTATGGCATAAAAACTATAGGATCTGAGAAGAAGAAGACCTTTGTCATGTGACACTTTTTTTTTAGAGAATGTATTTGTTAAACATTACCATTCTTACCTCATTCAAGAGGTATTAAAGCCAAATTTTGCATTGAAGAGATCATGAAAGTAAACCAATTTAGCTGAATCAGTCTCTATTTGGTGAAATCGGGACAATGTTTCTTATAGACATCTGACTTGGTCATTTATAAGGCAGATGACTGTTGGCATTTTGGTTTTAAATTGTAAAATTCCTCTGTCAATCACATTCCTGTTATTATAAATGCAGAACTTTATATCTTTATAGTAAAGACAAAGGTACTTGGAGTCATGCCATGGTAGTCCACAGTCCACACTAGCTTCCTATGTGAACATCTAACAGTTTCTAGACTATATATATCATCATTTGTTGCTACATTTTAATCCTCCTTTCCTAACATTTTAGTTATGCCTGAATAGCTAGGTAGTCAATATATTTGGGGCCACCTCTGGATTTGCAGCAAGGAAATTGCTGGATTTGACACAAAGTGGAATAAATCATATGAAAATGGAGAAATCTTTACTTCCCATGACCCAATCAGAAAACTCCAAAATCTGTAGGAGTTGCATAGTGCCCTTATTAGGGAATCAAGGCAGTAATAGATAAGGTTGATAATGGGCACCCCTGATGTATCCCTCCATACAGACCTCCTTAGAATCTAGCCAATGTGAGAAGTGAGAAGTCTCGATCTGTGTTTCGCTTGCAATCCCATCTGGATTTAATAAACTGCTTCCTGCACAGTGTCCAGGATTGGTGTTTTGCCCTCATAGACCAGAACAAGCCTTGTTGGATAGATTTATGTAAATTTAGTTCCCTTGTCATGTAGCTGTTTGCAGATTGGTACAAAATCCTTCCTTTTAACAGTGACTATGAGTGAATAGTCCTGAAGTACAGTATGATCATCTTGTGGTCATCATAGTGCAAGTCTTTCTTCCTATATGCCACCAGAATGTTTGCCTTGTCAACAAAATTGAGCAGTTTGAAGACTACAAATCAAGATCCTGGACCTCCTTCTCCAGTACCACTCTGTGGGCCTGTTTGATCACCAATGCAGAGGCTTTGGAGCATGCAAGGCACAGGGCTTCCAGTAGCCACTTTTGCAAAGCCTTAAAATTATGGTGAGATTCGATGAGTTCTGGAAAGTTTATAATCGGTCGATTGCGATTCTCTAGGTCATCAACCTTGGTTACGATGGATTGAGTAGTAGCCTTGAAGCAGGTTGTCTCCTTGAGTTGTATCAGTTCATCCTCCAAGTCATTGTGCCTATAAAGACTGTTTTTTTAGGTTAAGTTTGAGGCAATTTGCAGCATGGCACTGTCTACTGATGCATGAAGTGTGCGTCAAGAAGGGGCCACATGGCCTTAATGACCTCTCACACTGATTCCTCTGCCTGTGGCAGGGTGGTGGGTGTAGCCAGTGCACTGACCGAGAAGTCAGGTGATGACAGTATCTGCATTTCCTCTGGCACTTCTTGGAAAGGTGGGCTGCTAGATGGCACCTGCGTATTTTTCATTTTTTGAGTGGCTTCCTCACTCTGTCTTGGATTTATATATTGAGATAGTGTAGCTATCAATTCTACTAATGAACCATGATGAGGATGACAGATCAGGAGTCAATAGGTCACATCTATTGGAGAGGGGAGCAGCACATGTGCAGCTAATTGCTGCCTCCTCTCACAGTTACCTGGCAGTTTGCCACTAGGTCTCTGAATCTGAAGGTTGGGCTCAGAGTCCAACAATGTCAGGTCAGTCTCTTGTGGACAATCCCTGGGCGTCCGGCACGCTAGGCACGCTGATCTTAGGCACTTTAGGCACTGCTGTCCTATCCTCCATGCCACTGGCGAGTTGACCAAGCGTAAATATGCTTCATGTCCACCCCCAAATGTCTGAATTTTTAAACACATAAAGATAATAGGATAACCCCTCTTTTAAAAAAAATCCCACATAGGGTATTATATAAGGTACTGATGTGGGGTATTAACTGTAATAAGGGAATTTTGCCAAACATAATTTGGTTATTGTTAAACAGAAACAGAAATGCTAAGTAAAAGTCCAACATTTTTTTTTTGTGCTTTTGGTATAATTTTTTTACATACTGGCACTAATAATGATTGTTTTATGTATTTTTATAGTTTATATGTTTCAAATGAAAGCCCTACTTTTGATGAAAAAAACGTAGTGTTGCAGTAAATTTGTGTGGTAAAGACAGAAAAGCAGAATCATGGTTGAGCCGATATACAGTGACAATGGGAAAAACAGACCGTAGAGGGACAGCAGGAAAGGTAAATGTGGTTCCACTGACTAGACATCACAGCTGGCCTATATATCTGTCAAATTCTATAGTGGGTTGATTGTGTGTAGTGACAAAATACACCCATACCCTTAATCTTACCCCCCCCATCTCCCACTCCCCACCACTACATGGGCCCCAACACTGCTCCTCTATGCGTCATCAGATGATGTCCTACGCCACAGAGATGGGATGGGATGATCATTTTCTTGTCTGTTAGTTACATTTTCTCATTCCTATTATGTAACTCATTTAAAATAATAAACATTGATTTACTCAAAAAATGGGGAAACGGTTTAGAATTTAGGGTATGAAAAACCTTTGGTAGTGAAGAATTAAACACACTGACATTTCTGTTCGCCGACATTTTGCCAGAAGACATGTTAAAAAAAGTACTTATCAATGTTTGTACACCCTTTTTAATATTTATACAGCATGCTTAAGCATAATTCTAAATATTTGCCTACCTACTACTTATCCTGGTAGTGCTTTCTCTGCGGGGTTTGTTCTGTTAATGTAAAGAATAGATGATGTGAAAGATAAGCATGTCCGCAACACCAAGGAAACCAATATTTAGAGATATTCTGCATCATGACAACGTAATAACCAATCAGCTGATCTCTCTCCTTAATTTGAAAAGCATGATGTTTCCTAGCGACTGCACATCTATGTAAAATTTTAACCTTTTGATTTTTAGTAGATGTATCAAGTAGAGAGGGTGCTGTATGCAAAATTAAAAAAAAAAACATCTAACCTGTACCCTGTCTATTTCCTAATTTGCTTCTCTCATATAATAAACACATTCTGTTTTTGCTTTACAATTTTCAAATGCTAGGAAGCCACTAATGCATGTGTGTACACTATTCTATGTTAGCTATACATCCATGTCGGTTATTAAGGGTACTAAAATAACATTGTTTTTCAGTCTAAATACTGATATGGTAATACGCATATCTTTTCAAAATGAGAAAGCAGATATTGTAATGAAAGACAAACATAAAGACTAATATAGTGCAGTATTTTTTATATATATACGATAACTCTTCCAAATATATGAAAATCCTACTTTTGATGTTCCACTCACAAAGCCAGACTCTTATGGACCAGGCTCAACGGACATATATATATATATATATATATATATATATATATATATATATACCGTATATATATATATTTGTTAAGAAAAAAATCTCTTAACAAATGAGTTGTAGGTACTTCTTTTTTATTAACATTACTAATATATATTTAAGATTTGGTGCTCCTCTAAATATCACTTTAGATTTCATTGGTACAATTTATTTTAAACTAGAATCTTTCAAGTATGTGTTTATTAAGTATTTGGGTGATCTTGAGACATATTCATGATAATCACAGATTAAAGGGACCGTTTCTATAGTTTTGTTTTTAGTTTTATCCCTGTATTTCAAAATATATTTTCTATCTAACATCTCTATCATTTATAGCTTTCTATATCATTTGTTTCTTCCTCTCATTAGTGCATTTTTTAAGTTTAAAAATTGTCCCTTGAGTATATTCTTTAACCAAAGTGTATAATGACAACTACTAAAATCTTTGTAACTATTAACATTCATTTTTTAAAGGTATGTATTTATGTCTATAATCTAAATGGTTAATTTCTATTGTACTGTATGCAGATGTTGTTAAAGTAATACCCCAATTATTGTTATTCAAATGTAAAAGAAAACGTTTTCAAACCTGTTCTGTACCATGCCAGATAAAAAAACAAATGATCTATATAATGGCGATAGGTTAATACATTTTGCTCCCAGATGTTCCCAATGGGACTTGTGTGATTTGCCTGGGGGCACACTTTGTGCTCACCGCCATGCCCCTCTTTTGGAGGTAAAAAACATCCAGAAACCAAAAACAATTGTTTTCCAATACATTTTTATCCCTTCTAATACCAAATCAATTTGATCATTGAGAAGATTTTTTTTTTAAGAAAAACTTCACTGCTCCCAATCCCTCCATGTTTTAAATTAATGTAAAAGGATGTGACATCACTGGTCACTAGGGTATAGTCATCCTGTCATTTCCTCCATGGAGGAAGGGTTAAAGTATACCATCCAGATATTCTGGCAGTTGTGATATAACTGAATTAAACCCTGAAACTATCTTCCTGGGGGGGGGCAAGTGGGATTTTTATGGATATATTAAATATTGGAATTCAAGGAAACGTTATATTAAAGTAAATAAATTCTCTCTCTTTTCTTTTTGCAAATATGTAATTAATATTTCCTTAATATCTACATTTGGGTCTTTTTGGTAAATATCACTGCTTTTAGAGGTTCAGAAATGCTTCACTTTCCCCCGTGAATCTGCCTGCAATCTTCTGGCCTCTTGGAGTCCTTCCACAAAAAGGCGGAGCCACAGGGCACACACAATGGGGGTAGCCTCTCCCCATTCCACCAATAGAGACAGAGGGTGTGTGCAAAGGCTCCGCCCTTTTGCGGAAGTACCTGGATAATGGAGCTGATACTTGGGAGAAGCAGAAGAAGAAATACAAAAGACATAAAAACACGAAGAGGCAAGAGAAAAAGCAAAGCTGCGGAGACAGGGACATGGAAGCAGTCGACTGAGAAGTTAGGGAGACATTGAGAGACAGCGCGAGAGAGAGTGAATAAGTGTGTGACACAGTGAGTGAGAGTGTGAGTGAACCAGTAACTTCTATCTCAATTAGCAAATGGGCTCCAGCCAACACCATACCCAAAGTCTCCTTCCACATAAATCTATGGATGGCACCATAATTAAGCATACATGTTTTAAAGAATCTAAACTTTGTACACTAACTACCAGCTAATTTCCACTTAAAGCCGTAATAATAATTCCTAAATAAACATTATATTACAGGCTCGGTTGATGCACGATTTAAAAAAGGTCTAAATCTGAATATCGTTGTGTTGTAGCTCTCCTCTCACAGGGTGTTGTAGCTCTCCCACAGGGAAAACAAAAACATAAAATTTAACACATGCAGGAAAATAATCCTTTTCACAGATATTCGTGATGCTTGTAAATCCCATACATATACGGTATTTCACACATTGTAGTAATATTTGCGAGACTGACCCAAAACAGCTGTATCATATGCTGAGAAAACAACCTCAATTGTTAAGGGACGCAGCAGTCTCTAAACTAGTATTTCTGACGTCTGTATGCATATTAATATATGGAAACATTTTCAAAGCTGGAAAATAGGATTTCTGTTTTGTTTTTCTCTTCCTGTGCTTTTCTCATCTACTGTATGGAATGTTCCTTTAAGTGGAACTGACATTCATAAAATAGAAACATAATTCAAACCTGCACTAAAAATCCTCTTGTGTATTATTAGAGATTAGTGATAGCCATTCCGGCCACACCAGGGCTGATCCAGACCCAGGCTTGCTTTTCCATACTTGGTATGTGTGAAAAGGAATTAATAACTAATAAGAATATCTTTATAAAATACCAACAGATTTTGCAGCATACTACAACTACGTTGTGCATAAAATTGAGAAGTTTGTAAACCAAAGCTTACAATCTTAATGTAAAAGGACAACTGAGCTACTTTACAGTATAACATTATGGTCCTTTATTTAGAAGATTTGGGGGGGATACATGACAAAGATGATTATAGCATATTAAGGTATAATGTAATTTCTGCCCTTAATGTAAAGTATTACCTTAACAACAATACATCTTAATATCCAGATCATGATACTACTGCCAGTAAGAATGGGATTCCACAATGTAGGGAGTAAATCGAGGAATTCCTTTACATGGCAGGAGAATATAGGTTGAATATAGACTTGTTATATACTTTGGGCCCTCAGATCGGTGAGCGGGAAGAGACGTTCCATTTCTCATTTTTTAATAGTGTCATCTGGTTTGGAATAACACATCCGATATATTGCCCCTTAAAGGTCTTATTAACCAGTTTTTATAATATAATACTATAGTCTTCATCATTGACTGTGCACGCAGAAAGAAACACATTATCATTTATTCACTAACGCAGACCATGTCAACAAAGCCTATAGGCCACTACTACGCATTATGAAGGGCCTTGCAGGAAGAGCATGGATGATCGTCTTCATTTTCCTTAACTATAGATCATACAGCTAAAAATACTTTAAAAAAACAAACTTGTCAGGGTTATTTCATCGTAATGAATAGTGAAATTGGAGAGTTCATACCACAACTCTCTTGCAAACTCTCTATCGAATAACCACTCTGGGTGCTCTGATGCAAACAAATTAAATTTCCCATTGGTTTTAATGGCAGGGGATCAATTTTTTCCACTTCACACCACAATTGGTCTTCATTCATAATCACTTTGGTTTATCATTGCATTCACACACTTACACACACACCTTCAAAACCAGGAGCTTCCCTTCACTTTTGGACAAACCATAAAGACTAAAGAACAAGTCAACAAGGATATAGCAGTCAGCACTACATTTTACAATTTCAAAATTTAAAAAAAATGTGCAAAAACAACACTTTAACCACTTATTTCCAAGCTGTGCTATGTTTCTATTGTAATGGATGGCAATTTTCAGGTATTGAGAGTCACTTGTCAAAATAAGTCAAAGCAATAAGTAACAGCAAAAAATAGATCAGTGAGCGTGTCCTTATGTGCTTTTCCCCTGAAACCCTTTAGCTGCCGGGTGGCATCGCTCTGTCATTGCTGCACAACATGCACCTGGCGCCAAAGTAATGCAGGCTCTGCTCACAGTGCCCGGGGAAAGACGAGTTTATCCCCGCTTACAAAACACGGCGGACTCACCCACGAGTGTTTTACCCCTGTGGCGAATAGGTCTTTATAAGTAGTGGGCGCTTACCTGGCTGCGCTGCGGTACTGCTGTTTCAGCTCTGTGCGCTGCGCCTTGGGACTTGCGGCGCGCTTCCTGCTCCCGCTGCTGTCCGCCGAGGCGAGCTGGGTGCGCGGGCGGCCACCTGAGGGCTCTCCGGGTATCCCGTCAGGGCTACGCAGCGGGGCACGCTCCGGTGGCAGAGTCTTGGTGATGGCACCACAGCGGGGGTTCCCCTGGGATTTGCCGGCGCCGCTGTATCTCATGGTGCAGAAGGGCACCGCATACCAGGGAGCGAAGCGGCAGCCTGAGACACGGGCAGAGGCGGCTGCGGTGTAGCGAGAAACGGGGGGCTGCCAGAAATACCCCTCAATGATCCAGGGATGTCAGCAGAGTCAGAAGCCCCAGCCAGAGGATGCATCTCCGGCTGGCCAGAAAGTTCATGCCCCTCTGAGCTGCTGCTGCTGGGGACGTTTCATTTTCACCCCACTGTCTCCTCATCCATCCTCTTCTCTGATGACAGTTTGGGATTAAGGAATGTTCCCACTAAGGATTGCCACAATAAATGGGAGAACTGAGTGGGTACCTTACTCACATTCCTACAATCTACCTATAGCACTGGGTCTTTAGGAGGGTGTTGGTTGCAAGCAATGTGTGTGTGTGTGTGGGGGGGGGTGACAGCTAGCTTTAAAAATGGGTCAGGAACAGAAAAAAAATATTCACCTTTAATAGCATCACTTGAAGAAAAAAATAATAAAATAAAAAAGCAAAGCTAGTGTAGGTGGTTTGATAAAGGAAAGCCAGCTAGCTCTCCAGCACAAGTGCAGGAAATGTTCCACTGACCTACATATTTTTCCAAACATACGTGACCTTTTTTTTTTCTTGCTGTGTAGGAGGAGACAGGCGAGGATCCAAGGCAGAGAGAGAGAGAGAGGGAGAGAGTCTGTGAAAGAAGAAAGTAGAGCACAGAACAGGGTGGATTCTCAGAGGCTGTGAGCAAATATCAGCAGGGAAATGTGTATGTTTATAATCTCTTCTGAATCTCCATCCCACATTGTGAAGCAGCCACATACACAGCCAGCAACACGGAAACCTAATCAAGATGCATAAAATGAGAGTGTTACGGTGATTGCATGTGTTTGCTAGTCATATTTCTAGGGTTATGATATCTATTTAAAGCAACAGTAAAGTATTCTTATAATGGAGGCACTTTCTTGGTCCTTGTTCCCGACCTTCTTGGTAAAAAAATGGCTCATGCTAGCACATTCTTATACTTAGCCCACAGAATGTTAATAAACCGCATGTTTACTTAGATTTATTATTATTACAGTCATAATAAATGCAGCAAAATCAAACAGGGTCAGGCATTACAGGAGGTGTACATTTAGATGATTGAAGCCAGGTGAGACGCCCCAGCCTTAGGCTGTCCTTGTGAAAATGCATCTTCTATCTGCAATCCAAAATGCCTGGGCTAGACTAAATGGCCCAAATGTTTTCTTTCCCATTTCAAGCCACTGCATTTGTAGTGAAAATCTGTCACCAAATAAAAAAATGTAGAGTATGCCCAGCTTGGACCTGCCTGTGGTCTCACAAGCTCCTCTGTCTTCAAGACCATAACCCGCCCCATGAAAGCTGTGCTTACTTGTCATCTTTTGTCATGTTCTATCTTGGTGTTATAGACTTTTTAAATGTTAACTTTCTGAATTGTCCTGTTTACAAAACTCTGCCTGGAAAGTTCATATTTGCATAAAATGCTCTAGTACATAGAATAACGCCTATGTCTCAGGAGATGATCCCAGTCTTTGAAATACCATAATACCTTTGGACGTAGTAAAGAAGTTCCACAATTAAAGGGACAGTTTAATGTCCCTGACAGCCTCATCAACAGTGTCCGTCACAAAGAATTTTGGCGTTCACCACTGAGACCATTAGAAAACTAAAGAACTGGATGTAAAATGAGAAAAAGGGCAGGCCAGTAAGAGTAAAAGGGGACAGCAAGAGAGAAACATATATGCTTTCTGTGATAATTGTGGCTTTGAGAGGCTAGGATTTTTGTTTGTTTGTTTTATTTATTGGAAACACCATTCAACATAACATAAAAGAATATTGTTTTTTTAAACTCTACTATTTATAATATTTTATTACTGAACTGTTAATATTCATTTTTGTTTATCAGTGTAAACATTTAGCCCACAGAGTTGAGACCTCAAGAGCACAATGACCATTGTTTCCAGCACGCACATCATTTTCACTGACCAGAACGGTTACGTGCTGTTATGCGGTATGCAAGAGATAACTGCTTTTCTTCCGTGTGTTTATGCAGAGCATATTGTCAACCTCTCTAATTAGAAATGTATTTTGCCACACATTTGTACGCAGCAGCATTGTATATTGTTAAATTTTGCAAAGAATGAAAATGCCTTTATGATGAAGTCATATTCAGGCTTCTGCGATATGGTGTTTGTACAATTTCCAGGCTCCTTTATATTGTGACAGTGAACACCAGGGTGCCATTTAGGCAGATCCCGAAGCTATTGGAGTCATGCTGAGGTATCATGTGCTGTAAGTTCACATGGTTATTCTCCTGAGGCTTTTTTAACATGCTTCTCGTTAACCCTCTTTTCATTGAAATAACAATTTTCTGCTACTTGACCTATTTGTGAGCTGTGATATGCTGTAGCCCACATTGAATAAATGCATTATTCCAAAAAAATCTAACTCTTGTTGCTAAGACACATGAAACCAAGGACAGTATGACGCACAAATGGCTATTATAGCTCTCTGTACTTATTAAAGGAAACCAAAAAATAAAAATATACTGCTTACAGATTGAACTGTTGTCGTTACATTTTGTGTGTATTCCTATATATATTTTATTGAGAACATTTTTAGGATATGGAGAGGGCACAGGAGGGAGTACTAAAGTGTGTGTGAGCATCTTAATTGTCTATTACTACTTCTGTTGTGGGCCTAAAGGTAATAGAGAGATTTATTTAACATTTTAAACTAGAGGAGTAATTTATTGTTTTAAGTAAAACAAAACTTATAGTCCAGTGAAAATGTGCACCATGCACCCTATTCGTGCCTATACCTTATTATAATGCTCAAGTGTTGAGGCCGCCTAGAAGATTCCTTGCTGCGCACTTTCTAATGTCAGAAAATCATGTGACGTTGCGCTGTAGGTTGCCTATATATTTTTTCTGTGGGAGGGGAGTGTTAAAAATGTGCTACGTAAGGCACTGATTTTTGATAATCATTGTTCTTGGTCATTCTCTTTCCAGGCCCAGCTTGGAAAACTTGATGAGGTACCTGACATCATAGATACAACAAAGTTCAACAAAAAATCACATTACATGTTTTGCTTTGAAACTTTGTGGCAACTTTTGTTCACTGAGTTTTCCCTTTAGTAATCCCTTAGTACGGTAATTCTTTTTTTTATAATCCCTAAATTACGATGGTTTCAATAACCCAATCAAGTTCTACAAAATTTCCCCTAGTGAGCCAACATTACTTACTGATTAGTATCCAAAGATAAATAAAGGTGTTCTTAGTTATTATATTTACTAATTTAAAAGTAGAATAGTTAAGGGGTAAAAACATACAAGGCCCCAATACACCTAATACAACATGTATATTAATGAGGTCAACTCTGCATTTGTGGAGCTATCCATACCTGTTTATCCACTGATCACAGCCTGAAAGTTGGTATGCACAAAACATTCCCTAGTGGGCCCGACTGAACTTTAATTACAAAGATGTAATGAACTATGGATTGGATAGACATAAGCATACCTGAAAACGCTCCAGGTTTGACCTGGAGTTCCAGGAGAAATGTTGCTTCCTTGGAGTCTCCGGATCTGTTTCCTCTTTCTATGGGCAGTGGATAATTTCAATTAAAAAGTGGGCCACAGTGTTCATTTAATACACTGTTATTGTGACTCTTTTTAGTCAGCATTAATTTGTATTTTATACCTAAAACCATTTTTTGCTGGTCTTATGGTGCTGTTGCTTTCAATGTGATGTCTGATATCAGACTTATTAAACACAAACCTCATCGCTGGAGGGACACGTTAAGCCGGTGAGCAAAGTTATTTTCCTTTCAAAATATATGACGTGTTTCCCAAGACCACTAAATATGTGTCATCAACATGGTTTGTGGGTAGTTTCCATGGAAGTTTTGTTTTTTCCTACATTTTAAAAATATTGTTGTTAAGGATTATATTTATGGTGTTAGAATGCTAACTGTATAAGTATTATATTAATTTTAGGGGTAAATCCGGTCGCCTCAATCTGGTGACAACAATGTATATAAAACTGAAGGACATAAGTGAATACCTTTTCTTTATATAGAATGTTCTGACATGGTTTAAATTCACATGTAAAAAACCTCATGATTTTGAACAGTACAAGATAAACCAGTAATACAAAATCACATTAATTAACATGGCATTGATTTGCATTACAATATACATTTGATGGCTGTTTAACTCATATAAGTGCCACCCATTGCCCCTGGAAGGACAATAGAAAAAAATAATTTGCAGGTATTAATCAACTGAATAAGACATACAAACACTGTATTTGCAGGTATACATAAATAACGTATGGAAATATATAGATATGGATCTACAGAATAACGCAAAAACCCAGCTTTGCAGGTATAGATCAACTGGAATTCACATAAAAACACGTCATTAAAAGCAGTGTCGACTCTAGAAACAATATATAGGGGGGGCACACAAGATAGCACAGTCAAACTGGGGGGGCATTCATAATTTCCAAAAGTAATGTGCTATGGAATTATACTTTTGTTATTGGGCTAAAATAATACTTGATCATTCAACATGGGAAGCCTGAAGCCACAATTGAGTGCGACTAATCCTTGAAATAAATATTATAACACAATAAATAACTTTTCCACTAAATGATTTCAAGGCCTTGAACGTTTTGTCCCCTGAAGTCACTACAACTTCAGGAGGGCATTTTATCTCTGGATAAATATAAATTAAATAATTCCTACTGTAAGTTAAGTGCCAGGAAACAGATGACCAAACACACACACCAACACAGGCTATGTCACACCAACACCCAGACACACACATCAGGACAGGCTCTGCCACACCGACAACCAAACACACACACACACCAGGACAGGCTCTGCCACACAGACACCCACACACATCAGGACAGGCTCTGCCACACCCACATCCAAACACACACACACCAGGACAGGCTCTGACGCACTGACACCCAAACACACACCCTAGGACAGGCTCTGCCACACTGACAACTGAACACACACACCAGGACAGGCTCTGCCACACCAACACCCAAACACACACCAGGACAGGCTCTGCCACACCAACACCTATACACACACACCCGAGGACAGGCTCTGCTACACTGATAACCAAAAACACACAAACAGCAGGACACAATCTACGTCACAGACGTCTACATCAGGATGGATTTTTCACACTGCATTGTCGTTTATACACACAAACCAAGCTTTACATGTATAGATCAACTGATATTCACTTGTGATCTCAGCACTGAAGGTATATATCAAATAAACAGAATCAGACATACAAATCCTGTATTTGCAGGTATGCAATAGTATAAGAAAAGTAGCATTGTAGGTATAGATCAAATAAATACATGGAAACAGCATTGCATGTATTAATCAACTGAATAAGACATACAAACACTGTATTTGCAGGTATACATAAATAATGTATGGAAATATATAGATATGGCTCTACAGAATAACGCAAAAACCCATCTTTGCAGGTATAGATCAACTGGAATTCACATAAAAACACATCATTAAAAGGTATATTTAAAACCCCCTAAATTATAGGCATAGATCACAGGTTGCGTCCACATTGCCCACACAGCAATCACACTCCTATTATACCAAGGCAACAAGTAAATGCTGGTACCTAGGCAAGATGGGACTGTGCTTGCTGTGATTGCTGTTAGCAATCACACTCCTATCATGCCAAGTCAGCCACTACATGCTGGTACAGGGTGGCTGTAAGTGATGTGCAGACCCCATACTGCTGGCAGCATCAATACAAAAGGGGGCAGCTAGCTAGGGTTCAGCTTGTACTGGCTGACTTGGCATGATAGGAGTGTGATTGTTAACAGCAATCAAAGTCCCATCATGCCTAGGTTCCAGCACTTACACATCCAACCAGTAAATGCTGGAACCTAGGCATTATGGGACTGTGATTGCTGTTAGCAATCACACTCCTATCATGCCAAGTCAGCCACTACAGGCTGGTACAGGGTGGCTGTATGTGATGTGCAGACCCCATACTGCTGGCAGCATCAATGCACAAGGGGGGCAGCTAGCTAGGTTTCAGCATGTATTGGCTGACTTGGCATGATAGGAGTGTGATTGCTAACAGCAATCAAAGTCCCATCATGCCTAGGTTCCAGCACTTACACATCCAACCAGTAAATGCTGGAACCTAGGCATGATGGGACTGTGATTGCTGTTAGCAATCACACTCCTATCATGCCAAGTCAGCCAGTACATGCTGGTACAGGGTGGCTGTAAGTGATGTGCAGACCCCATACTGCTGGCAGCATCAATATACAAGGGGGGCAGCTAGCTAGGTTTCAGCATGTACTGGCTGACTTGGCATGATAGGAGTGTGATTGCTAACAGCAATCACAGTTCCATCATGCCAAGGTTCCAGCACTTACACATCCATGCTATCACACACACACACACACACACACATTAATTCATATACTCATTCATTCACAGATTCATTCCCTCAATCACCCATACTCATTCAAACACCCTCCCCACCCCCTTACTTGCACTGCAGCTCCTCGATGCCGCTCACAGACTTCAGCAGGGGGCGCGGCCTCCCTCTGCGTTCTCTGCTAGCTTCCGCTTCCTGTATGCAGTACAGAAGACCCTCCCACAGGTAAGTAGCAGGGCTCGGGGTGCGGCCCAAGTAAGATCGGTTGCCCTGGCTGCCGATCTTACGCGGGCCGCACCCTCTCTCTCCTCCACATTAAATAATAAAAAAAAAAAGACGGGATTTAAAGTCGCATTGCGACTTTATTCCAATTTCGGCAGGGGGGCAACAGGGGGGGCAAGGATTAACCTAGGGGGGGCAATTGCCCCCCCTTGCCCCCCTGTAGCGACGCCACTGATTAAAAGGTATATTTAAAACCCCCTAAATTACAGGCATAGATCACAGGCTGCACACCCCAAAGCCAGCCCTGGCGTCCACACTGCCCACACAGCAATCACACTCATATCATACCCAGGCAACCAGTTAATGCTGGTACCTAGGCATTGCTGTTAGCAATCACACTCCTATCATGCCAAGTCAGCCAGTACATGCTGGTACAGGGGGGCTGTAAGTGATGTGTAGACCCCCATACTGCCTGCAGCATCAATACACAAGGGGGGCAGCTAGCTAGGTTTCAGCATGTACTGGCTGACTTGGCATGATAGGAGTGTGATTGAAACAGCAATCAAAGTCCCATCATGCCTAGGTTCCAGCACTTACACATCCATGCTATCACACACACACTCATTCATTCATATACTCATTCATTCACTGTCACGGACTGGGTCCAAGCTGATGGCTGGAAGGACCCAGCGCGCCCGATGGTTGTTTGCAGGAGTCACGATGCAGCAGTGGAGTCTGGGGCAGGGCCTGGTTGCAGGGTGACCACACTCACCCAGGCGATGAGCACTTAGGAAGTGCAGTCAAACACCAGCGCCCTGATATGGCAGCAGATGGAGTCCAGAATAAAACGAATCCTGCAGGCACCCTGGAGCAGGCATGAAGCATAGCACATAGATCACGAGCAGGATGCTGCAGGCTGGGAGAATGAAGACTAAGCAAAGGGTTAATGTAGCAGACACTTAACACAGCAGAGGAAAGGGAGACCAGGCAAGAAACATGATATAGGATATACATGAGAAGTGGCTAGAAACATGACATGAGTAGCGTAAAGTATAAACAGGCACAAGACAAGGAATAAACATAACCTGACAAGACATACATGGTACAGGGCACAACAAAGGACAGGGAAGAAGGCAAGGAACACAGGGAAAGGAGTGAGGAGCCGGAACCCTCGGACGCTTCTTCCTTTAAGCAAGGATAGGAAATCTTAACTGGGACATGGGGAGAGGAGAGAGGAACCGGAATCCTCAGATGATTCAAGGAAGAAGGGCAAAGGTACATAAAAGACACACAAACATGAATACAGAAACTAGCCTAGGACTACTAGATAACTATTGGAGATTTCGTCACATGATATGGCCATAGTATGCTTAGCCCACCACTACGCCAAAGTACTCCAATGACGGTGGGTCCTAACGCTAATCCCTGCAGACAAGATACAAAACAAACCACACATGTAAACCAAACACAGCACAGAGACATACCTTAGACTGCAGACTGCAGACTGAGACAAACAGAACACACAGGTGGGGCACACCTAATAAAGGAAGCAGAGCTGAAGCAAAGAGCCGGAGCAGAAGCAAGGAATGGAAAATAGAACAAAGCAAAAGGAAATCCAGGAATGGATCAAAGCAAAGCAGAGAAACTAAAGCAAGACAGAAATGAAGCTCCGCAGCCAGACAGAACGTGACACAATCCCCCTCCGAAAGAGCGGCCTCCGGACGCGAACAGAAACATCAACAGAAGGAAGGCCCGCTCTCTAACGGAAGACTGAAGACACAAGGCAACCCAGGAACCAGCATACGGAGTCTGAAAAACGTAGGAGTCCTTCGATGACCAGCACTGCCGCTAGTAGACCAATCTCCTCCAAGAACAGGAATCAGAATGTCTGAACAGGATTGAGGAAGTAGTCTCTAGCTGACATTTAGGTCCAGATGAAGGCAAAGTAGATAAGCCACTTGACAAGGCAGACACGGCAGGTAACCCACTTGCTGGGCAGACATGACAGATAGCCCACTTGCTGGGCAGACATGACAGGTAGCCCACTTGCTGGGCAGACACGAAAGGCGCGAGTTCAGGCATGGGTTCAGGCACAGGCACGGGTTCAGGCACAGGCACGGGTTCAGGTTCGGACAACAGGTTGCCCACTTGCAGGGCACACGGCAGGTTGCCCACTTGCAGGGTACTCGACCAGGGTAGCCCGGATGCAGGCACTCATCCTGGGAGTCCATAGTGGGGTGCTGGCCGCAAATCAGGAAACCCTCTTTCAGGGTACACGGCAGGTTGCCCACTTACAGGGTACTCGACTTAGGAGTCCACTTACTGGGGCGCTGGCCGCAACTCAGGAAACCCTCTTTCAGGGTACACGGCAGGTTGCCCACTTACAGGGTACTCAACTTAGGAGTCCACTTACTGGGGCGCTGGCCGCAACTCAGGAACATAGCAGGTACTGGAACAAGGCAGGTTCTGGAACAAGGCAGGTACTGGAACAAGGCAGGTACTGGAACAAGGCAGGTACTGGAACAAGGAGAAGCCCTCTTGCGGGGCACACGACTAGAAGCCCTCTTGCGGGGCACACGACATGGCTAGAAGCCCTCTTTCAGGGCGGACGAGAACGGAGTACCACCGGGCCAGGCACGTGTACTGGATCAAGCATGGGTACAGGCATAAGCTCAGATACTATGTCATGCATGCGTACCGGCTCAGGCACGGGTACAGGAACGGAGGCCCACTGGAAGGGCGGACGAGAACGGAGTACCACCGGGCCAGGCACATGTACTGGTTCATGCAAGGGTACCGGCATAAGCTCAGGTAGTGGATCATGCATGCGTACCGGCTCAGGCACGGGTACGGGAACGGACACAGGCTCAGGCAGGAACAGGCACAGGCTCAGGCAAGCGGGTACGGAGGCCCACTGGAAGGGCTGACGGGTACGGAGGCCCACTGGAAGGGCTGACGGGTACGGAGGCCCACTGGAAGGGCTGACGGGTACGGAGGCCCACTGGAAGGGCTGACGGGTACGGAGACCCACTGGAAGGGCTGACGGGTACGGAGGCCCACTGGAAGGGCTGACGGGTACGGAGGCCCACTGGAAGGGCTGACGCTGCAAACTCCACTCCGCGAACTCCTGGCCGTTTACCTGCGGCCATGTGTCACGGACTGGGTCCAAGCTGATGGCTGGAAGGACCCAGCGCGCCCGATGTAGTTTGCAGGAGTCTCGATGCAGTAGCGGAGTCTGGGGCAGGGCCTGGTGCAGGGTGACCACACTCGCCCAGGCGTTGAGCACCTAGGTAGTGCAGCCAAACACCAGCGCCCTGATATGGCAGCAGATGGAGTCCAGAATAAAACGAATCCTGCAGGCACCCTGGAGCAGGCATGAAGCATAGCACATAGATCACGAGCAGGATGCTGCAGGCTGGGAGAATGAAGACTAAGCAAAGGGTTAATGTAGCAGACACTTAACACAGCAGAGGAAAGGGAGACCAGGCAAGAAACATGATATAGGATATACATGAGAAGTGGCTAGAAACATGACATGAGTAGCGTAAAGTATAAACAGGCACAAGACAAGGAATAAACATAACCTGACAAGACATACATGGTACAGGGCACAACAAAGGACAGGGAAGAAGGCAAGGAACACAGGGAAAGGAGTGAGGAGCCGGAACCCTCAGACGCTTCTTCCTTTAACCAAGGATAGGAAATCTTAACTGGGACATGGGGAGAGGAGAGAGGAACCGGAATCCTCAGATGATTCAAGGAAGAAGGGCAAAGGTACATAAAAGACACACAAACATGAATACAGAAACTAGCCTAGGACTACTAGATAACTATTGGAGATTTCGTCACATGATATGGCCATAGTATGCTTAGCCCACCACTACGCCAAAGTACTCCAATGACGGTGGGTCCTAACGCTAATCCCTGCAGACAAGATACAAAACAAACCACACATGTAAACCAAACACAGCACAGAGACATACCTTAGACTGCAGACTGCAGACTGAGACAAACAGAACACACAGGTGGGGCACACCTAATAAAGGAAGCAGAGCTGAAGCAAAGAGCCGGAGCAGAAGCAAGGAATGGAAAATAGAACAAAGCAAAAGGAAATCCAGGAATGGATCAAAGCAAAGCAGAGAAACTAAAGCAAGACAGAAATGAAGCTCCGCAGCCAGACAGAACGTGACATTCACAGATTAATTCCCTCAATCACGCATACTCAAACACCCTCCCCACCCCCTTACCTGCACTGCAGCTCCTCGATGCCGCTCACAGACTTCAGCAGAGGGTGCGGCCTCCCTCTGCATTCTCTGGTACTGCACAGAGGAAGCAGGACTGGAGCAGAGTCATGTGATGTGCTAGGTTCCGCTTCCTCTATGCAGTACAGAAGACCCTCCCACAGGTAAGTAGCAGGACTCGAGATGCGGCCCGCGTAAGATCGGTTTCCCTGGCTGCCTCGTTGCTAGGCGCCCCTTTCTCTCCTCCGCATTAAAAATAAATAAATAAATAAAAAGACGGGATTTAAAGTCACATTGCGACTTTATTCCAAATTCGGCAGGGGGGCAACAGGGGGGGCATGGATTAACCTAGGGGGGGCAATTGCCCCCCTGTAGCGACGCCACTGTATCCCACTGCTGCCTTAGACTTCCTCTTTGGTACCATCTGCAGGCCAGGCAGGGGTCTGTGTCAGAAGCTTGAAGGCAGGAGAGAATGGCACCGGTATACAGTAATCTCTACAAGCAAAAGAAGCCTAGGAACACCCCAGTATACAAAGGCCACCAATGATAATAATCCTCAAGCGTGCCGTGAACATCCAAAGTGATTGAAGGCATACATATACACTGCTCAAAATAATAAAGGGAACACTTAAACAACACAATGTAACTCGAAGTCAATCACACTTCTGTGAAATCACACTGTGCACTCAGGAAGCAACACTGATGGACAATCAATTTCACATGCTGTTGTGCAAATGGAACAGACAACAAGTGGAAATTATAGGCAATTAGCAAGACACCCCCAATAAAGGAGTGGTTCTGCAGGTGGTGACCACAGACCACTTCTTAGTTCCTAGGCTTCCTGGCTGATGTTTTGGTCACTTTTGAATGCTGGCGGTGCTTTCACTGTAGTGGTAGCATGAGACGGAGTCTACAACCCACACAAGTGGCTCAGGTAGTGCAGCTCATCCAGGATGGCACATCAATGCGAGCTGTGGCAAGAAGGTTTGCTGTGTCTGTCAGTGTAGTGTCCAGAGCATGGAGGCGCTACCAGGAGACAGGCCAGTACATCAGGAGACGTGGAGGAGGCCGTAGGAGGGCAACAACCCAGCAGCAGGACCGCTACCTCCGCCTTTGTGCAAGGAGGAGCAGGAGGAGCACTGCCAGAGCCCTGCAAAATGACCTCCAGCCAGGGCCGGACTGGGACTGAAAAGCAGCCCTAGAAAAATTTGGAGACCAGCCCCATATAGTTTATCTCACGGTGAAGCTCTTATACCCACACGCACCCCTTATACGCACCCGAGTCACACTATGTGTCATTCTTTTTATCTCATTATTTGTATTAAAATGCCAGAAAGCAAAAGTGTTAAAAGGCCCTAATAAATGAAATACATTACACATAATGGGATCAAAACATTTACTACTGCGAGCATTTTTAGATGAAAGTTCCATTTTATTCAGTGGAACAAAACACTGATCACATTATTCTTCATGATATTCTGGTAAGAAACTTTTATTTCTTTATTAATCCATGTAGACTATTTTTTTTCCATATTTAATAAAAGCTATGATTGAGACATGTTTGTTTTTTATTTCCTTTCATTTGACAACCTACCCCCGAGTTATGCACCTCTGCCCCCAGGCTTGCCACTCTGCCCCCCTGATATGCCTTCTAACCCCCTATATGCCACTCTGCCTCCAGAAATGCCTTATACCCCCTATATGCCACTCTGTCCCATGATATGCCTTCTAACCCCCTATATGCCACTCTGCCATATAGGGGGTTAAAAGGCATATCATGGGACAGAGTGTCATATAGTGGGTATAAGGTATTCCTGGAGGCAGAGTGGCATGAAGGGGGTTAAAAGGCATATCATGGGGCACTCTGCCTCCAGAAAAGCCTTATGCCCCCCTATATGCCACTCTGCCTCCCTAATATGCTTTATACCCTCCTATATGCCACTCTGCCCCATAATATGCCTTTTAATCCCCTATATGCCACTCTGCCTCTAGAAATGCCTTTTACTCCCTATGTCACTCTGTTTCCAGAAATGCCTTATACCCCCATATGCCACTCTGCCTCCCTGATATGCCTCAACCCTCCTATATGCCCCTCTGCCCCATGATATGCCTTTTAACCCCCTTTTTGCCACTCCACCTCCAGATATGCCCTTTGACCCCCCTATATGTCACTCTGCACCCAGAAATGCCTTATACCCCTATATGCCACTCTGTCCCATGATATGCCTTCTAACCCCCTATATGCCACTCTGCCATATAGGGGGTTAAAAGGCATATCATGGGACAGAGTGGCATATAGGGGGGTATAAGGCATTTCTGGAGGCAGAGTGGCATAAAGGGGGTTAAAAGGCATATCATGGGGCACTCTGCCTACAGAAAAGCCTTATGCCCCCCTATATGCCACTCTGCCTCCCCAAAATGCTTTATACCCTCCTATATGCCCCTCTGCCCCATGACATCCCTTTTAACTCCCTTTATGCCACTCTGCCTCCAGATATGCCGTTGACCTCCTATATGTCACTCTGCATCCAGAAATGCCTTATACCCCTATATGCCACTCTGGCATATAGGGGGTAAAAAGGCATATCATGGGACAGAGTGGCATATAGTGGGGTATAAGGCATTTCTGGAGGCAGAGTGGCATAAAGGGGGTTAAAAGGCATATCATGGGGCACTCTGCCTCCAGAAAAGCCTTATACCCCCCTATATGCCACTCTGCCTCCCTGATATGCCTCAACCCTCCTATATGCCACTCTGTCCCATGATATGCCTTCTAACCCCCCTATATGCCACTCTGCCATATGGGGGGTTAAAAGGCATATCATGGGACAGAGTGGCATATAGTGGGTATAAGGCAATTCTGGAGGCAGAGTGGCATGAAGGGGGTTAAAAGGCATATCATGGGGCACTCTGCCTCCAGAAAAGCCTTATGCCCCCTAAATGCCACTCTGCCTCCCCGATATGCTTTATACCCTCCTATATGCTCATTTGCCCCATGATATACCTTTTAACCCCCTTTATGCCACTCTGCCTCCAGATATGCCTTTTGACCCCCTATATGTCACTCTGCATCCAGAAATGCCTTATACCCCTATATGCAACTCTGGCATATAGGGGGTTAAAAGGCATATCATGGGACAGAGTGGCATATAGGGGGGTATAAGGCATTTCTGGAGGCAGAGTGGCATATAGGGGGACACACTTACATACACACACATGCCGATTTTTTTTGTTTTTAACAAATACAAAAAACATTATACAGTACAAAAAATACATTATTTTACTCATCTTCTACTTCTCTTGACTTCCTGGTAGCTGCACACTGTTCTCCTCTATGCTGACAGGATGCCACTGACCTGACATCCGGTGCTGCAGCAGTCTGAGTGCGAGGGGGCGGAGCTTCCACCTCACGCTGCTCCCATCACTATGCAGCCATCAGACTGCTGGGAATGTAATCTAAACGGCCGGTGCGTGCTGATGCCTCCGGCCGGAGCTACTTTAACACTTTTTTTTAATTTATATGGTAAGCTGGATCGGCTTGCCATATAAAGTAAAAAAAAAGTATTAAAGCAGAGGCGGCCGGCGGCATCAGCACGCACCGGCCGTTTAGATTACATTCTCGGCAGTCTGATGGCTGCATAGTGATGGGAGCAGCGTGAGGGGTGAAAGGTCAGTGCGAGGGGGCGGAGCTTTCACCCCTCACGCTGCTCCCATCACTAGACGGCCATCGCACACGGTTGCTGGGTGCTGATGCCGGCCGGCCGCATCAGCACCCAGCGGCCGCTTTGATTAGATTTCGGGCAGCCTGGGGGGCAATTGTCCCCCTGCCCAGCCCGTCCCTGGCACCGAGGGAGGCGTTCAATGCCATTTGCAGCCGCTCAGCGGCTGTCTTCATGGTTAGTCTGCCGGCCGCCCAGCCCACGGACCTTCCGGCCCACCGGGAAATTTCCCGGTATCCCAGTGGGCCAGTCCGGCCCTGCCTCTAGCAGGCCACAAATGTGCATGTGTCCACTCAAACGGTCAGAAACAGACTCCATGAGGGTTGTATGAGGGCCCGACGTCCACAGGTGGGGGTTGTGCTTACAGCCCAACACCGTGCAGGACGTTTGGCATTTGCCAGAGAACACCAGGATTGGCATATTCGCCACTGGCGCCCTGTGCTCTTCACAGATGAAAGCAGGTTCACACTGAGCACATGTGACAGACGTGACAGAGTCTGGGGACGCCGTGGAGAACGTTCTGCTGCCTGCAACATCCTCCAGCATGACCGGTTTGGCGGTGGGTCAGTAATGGTGTGGGGTGGCATTTCTTTGGGGGGCCGCATAGCCCTCCATGTGCTTGCCAGAGGTAGCCTGACTGCCATTAGGTACCGAGATGAGATCCTCAGACCCCTTGTGAGATCATATGCTGGTGCGGTTGGCCCTGGGTTCCTCCTAATGCAAGACAATGCTAGACCTCATGTGGCTGGGGTGTGTCAGCAGTTCCTGCAAGAGGAAGGCATTGATGCTATGGACTGGCCCACCCGTTCCCCAGACCTGAATCCGAGTACATCTGGGACATCATGTTTTGCTCCATCCACCAACGCCACGTTGCACCACAGACTGTCCAGGAGTTGGCGGATGCTTTAGTCCAGGTCTGGGAGGACATCCCTCAGGAGACCATCCGCAACCTCATCAGGAGCATGCCCAGGTGTTGTAGGGAGGTCATACGGGCACGTGGAGGCCACACACACTACTGAGCCTCATTGTGACTTGTTTTAAGGACATTACATCAACGTTGGATCAGCCTGTAGTGTGGTTTTCCATTTTGATTTTGAGTGTGACTCCATATCCAGACCTCCATGGGTTGATAAATTTGATTTCCATTGAGGATTTTTGTGTGATTTTGTTGTCAGCACATTCAACTATGTAAATACGCAAGTATGTCATACGATTAGTTCATTCATTCAGATCAAGGATGTGTAATCTTAGTGTTCCCTTTATTATTTTGAGCAGTGTATATGTGTGTGTGTATGGAGAGAGAATATGTGTTTGTATGGGCAGTGTATATGTGTGTGTATGGGCAGGGTTTGTATAGGCTGGCGCGTATATTTGGGTATTTTTTGGCATGTGTAAGGGCAGTGCATGTGAATATGTGTATTTTAATAGTCTAGTCATACTATTATTGTTTTGATTCCCTGTAACAAACGTGTAACACGGGTTACTGTTCAGTTGTTTTTTTTGTAATATTTAATGTATTATATTAACTAGTGATATGTTGGGATTAAATGCTCTGATAAAGCACCTAATTCATTTTTAGGTTATTCTAGGTTATTATTTGAAACAATGCCAACTGATTTTATATGATTCATTTATTTGAATATATATATATACAGTATATATATATATATACTTTAGTTTCTGGCATATCAGAAGGTATTTTTTTAAATTTTTTGTCATTTGTTAACCCCTTGATGACAATTGAAGGTCCAGGACATCCAGTTAGTGACAGTTGACGTGCCAGGACCACCATGTCTTTAAACGGGTGTAGAACGCTCGCTTTCTGCACCCAAACTGTGTTGCTGTAATGCCTGGATGTCGAGGCCTTCAGCAATACCGAGATTGGCATCAGGGGCCCTCCCTGTGGCGTTGTTCAATGGTGACGCTGAAATGCCTCGATAGTGAGGCATTCAGCAACACCAAACAACCACCCCCAGATGGCGCCCGTTCTTTTAAAAAAATAAAGAACTTGGTAAAGTTTCCAAGAGGGTCTCCCCTTGCAGGTTGAATACAGGTCCTGTATTCAACCATGCAGATCAATGGAGCCCAGCTTTCTAATCACAATGTGATTTGTAAAATAAATGTAAAAAAAAAAAAAAGAAGAAAAAAAATTGGTAACATCTAAAAATAATTTCCAACTGAACGTGCAGAAAAAAATAAAAACATTGGGTATTTCTAAATTCAGGACAATTAGAATCTATTTAGCAGTTTTTTTCATTATAGATGAGTAAGGCTAGGTTTCCACTTGGGTTTTCGTCCGGCGTTTTTTTCTTGATGAAAAACGCCAGGAAAACTGCCAAGAAAACTGCCACTGCATTTACCTGCGTTTTGGCGTTTTTTCTGGAGTTTTTTCTGGCGTTTTAGCCTTTCTGTGGAAATTGCTTTTTTTGACCTTAGGCAGTTTTTCCAGCCTTTACAAGTTAGAAGTTTCACCCAGCTAAAAGGGATTAGGATAAATGGCAAGTATCTGCCCCCTCCTGATGTCATTTACTTGGTAGACCCTTTTGTCTCTTTTCTGTGGTTTGTAAGGCATGCTTTATTTCGAATGTCTGCTCCTCTAGGAAGATTGGCCCCAAATGATGGTGCAAATTGTTTGCTGTTGCTTTTGGCACGCAGGATCCAGTCGCGTATGTTTGTTTGTAATGGCATGTTTGTTCCAAATGGTGTAAAATTCAATATGAACCAGTCCAGGACTTTGTTTTGTGTGAAACTGTTTGTTTTCAGCCTATTTCTCGTAGGACACACAGATACTGGGTCCATCCTCTGCATTGTAACTGTGGAAAAAACGCCATAAAAAACGCCAAGGCAATAAACCCACATGGCTTTTTCATGGCGTTTTTTCTCTCCCATAGACTTCTATTGGAGAAAAACGCCAAGATTTCTTGAAAAAACGCCAGAGTGTCAACATGCTGCAGTTTTGAAAAACTGCCACAGAGCCCAAAAAAGCAGAAAAACGCCAAAGAGGACTGAAAAAACGCCAAACAGAAAAACGCCAAGTGGAAATGGCATTTTGCGATTTCCTATTGAAGAACAGCTAACATCTGGCAGCAGCCGTTTTTCACTAAAAAAACGCCAGGTGGCGCTATTGGCGTTTTTATGGGCGTTTTTAGCAAAAAAAAACCAAGTGGAAACCTCAATTTTACACCATATTTTATACTTTGTTTATTTATAGTAAATTATATGACACAATCAAAATAATGACATCTAAAGAAAACCCTTCTTGTCCCGAAATAAACAATATATAACTTGTGTGGGTTCAGTAAACGGGAGCACCGCAGAAATGTTAAAACTAAATCAGCCATTGTCACAAAGGGGTTCATATAGGTATTGTGTTTGTACATAATGTGTGTGTATGTGTTTGTATAATATACCAGGATATTGTATAAAGCATATATTTATTTTAACATAGATCTATTGTACGAAGAAGAGTCTTTCATGTCCTGGCCTTCCCGTGATGGCACATTAGCCTCCTGAGCACAGACAGGCACCTACAAGATTCAATCCCAGTAAACATAGAAAACCCAGAACCTACACCTGCTACTAGTCCACCAAAGTGTCCCTTGCAATGGAAAGACCTAGGGGTGCAGTGGCAAGTCCTGCAGGTGCAATGCCCCCGACCCCTGCATGCTATGAAAAGTAACTTTGTGAATTTGGTGAGAAAAACTGTACCATAATAACGAAGTGGAGCTAAATTATACTAATTATGTGGGTTGGGCAGAGTGGGTGGTGTTTTGGGGCAGTGGATGTGGTAGATATTTAAGTAAGTAATTGACAGCTATTCAAGTGCCCCTGAAATTTGTGTTTCAAATGTTAGCAACTATGCAACACCACAATAATTTTTTTACTATATCTAGCCTTGGGTCAGCAGGAGCTGCACAAGCAAACAAAATGCATCCAGATATACCGTATGTTGATCCAAGCATTCTTTAGCTAGGTACTGCCTATCTGTTCATAAAAAGAATGGCTTCCCTGGTAATTATAATGAATTTGCCATTTATATCATGATTACAATGTGCCTCCAATTCTCCTGAATTACTCAGCAGTCCTGAATACACGGATGTGCACAGGAATATTGACAAACTGGAAAATGCACATGACTTTGATTTGCATGCCACAAAATGAGATGCCCCAATATTATATTGTGGTACGTTAATGTTTTCCACGCTTGACGTGTTATCTCATCGGAAGCTACATCTTGGGCTCTGATGGATTCTCGAAGGAACTGGAATGCTCAAGGCAATGTTTATTCAGAGCAAATCCAAAGTGATTCCATGCAGTGCCAGACTCAGCTCCAAGTGATTTCTCTGACTTTCTTTGCAGTTAAGATGAATAAAAAAAACTAAATGAAACCTCAAGCCCTTGTAAGTTATAGGGTCATATTTTTTTCAATATTTTTTTCATATTTTTTTCAATTAACCTTGTAATTTCCAATGTAATCTATTTTGGACAGATTGCAGTTCTGTTTTAACTAATTTTAATTGCTTGAAAGACCTCTACATAGTGTAATGTATCTTACCAATAGAGGGCAAGTTATAATACGTTATTATATTATATATATTATATATTATATATATATATTATATATACGTGCTTAAATGTCTGTACCAGCGGCTTTGTTGGTCGTTGGCACGGACATTTAACTGACACAGTGGGGAGACCAGTGGTGTCCCCGCTGTGTCAGTTAAATGTCCGTACCAGCGACTTTGTTGGTCGCTGGCACAAACTTTTAACTGTTGCAGCAGGGCCCCAGGTTTTTTTTCTGGATAGCAACTAGTGGTAAGGGGCCGTGTGAGTGAGCCTATTGGTTGCTTGCACGGCCCTTTAACCTACGGATTTCTGCTCCCGTTATCCAACGCAGCTTCGCAGGGGTTAACGGGAGAGGAAATCAGGAGTTAAAAGGGCTGTGTGAGTGAGCCTATTGGTCACCTGCAGGATCTTCCTCTGGCATCAACCAATTGGTTGATGCCAGAGGAAGACCCTGCAGGTGACCAATAGGCTTACTCACACAGCCCTGTAACCCTGCGGATTTCCACTTCCGTCAACTCCTGCGATGCCGCGGAGATAAGGTAGGCAAGATGGGGAAGGGACCGGGGAGATTAGTAGACGAAGACGATCACGAAGATTCTTCGTGTGGGAGTCTTCGTCTTCGCCTACGTTTTACCACCACTGTCTTCTCTTCTTCGTGTCTTTGGAACGAACACGAAAACGCACTCTCCGTGTTCGTTTTCATGTTTGCCCGAAGACGAATGCACAAGTCTAATCTATATATGCCCACTTCTTACTACTGATTAGACTTTAAACTTCAGGGGGCACAGACTTCTATTGCCAGTATGTACTACAACTTCAATGTATGAGTGACTCTACAAGATCTTCTGGCCAATAGGCTAACTGCTTTCTGCAGTCTGTCTTCTTCTGAGGCCGCGATAAGCCTTGTGTCCTGGGCGTTTTCAATCTGACATGTTTTGCTCTAACCAAGTGCCATGCTTACTATTCAATAATTACAGCATAGCCATTGCTTTTTCTGCTATTTAAACAGCAGAGATGGTGCACAATAAGTACAAAAACACAACCATGCACAAGAATGAATGTTAGTCTGTTTAAATACATATTTTTAGAATTACGTTATTAACCAGGTATCCACTTCATTCAAATTGTGTAATGCAATTGTTATATATAATCCATTAAGACTGGATAATATGTTAAAAATAGAGACATGTTAAAACAAAGTTTAAATAAAAATTGTATACAGCAACATCCTCCACACTAACACAACTCATTAATTTTTTTGGATTTTGTATTTGGGGGAAATACTCAATTTAAAAAAAAAATTGAAATCCTTTTTTAAAAAAAAATAAGAATAGATAAACCTGGACTTCCTATTCCGGCCCTCTGTCTGAGAATAGCCCGTGCCGTCTGTGGCGGTCATGGGGCATAACCACAGCTTTTTATGTTGATTGATGTGTGTTCTCATTATCATTTTTATATGTAAGTGCTTAATAAAGTGTACAAATATATTGTTTTATCAAGTCTACGCTACTTCTTTTTTTCTCCATATATCGAGATCTTACGAAAAGACTGAAGTTTCGTTCGAACATATATTTGTGTGGAATTTTCTCCTTGGGATAAGAGAAGGGTGCCATGTTTTTCAGGAGACATAACATTTTTACATATTGCTGACCAGCCCAGATAAAATTATGCCCTGCAGTATGGGGGAAGTATAGACTTATGGAAGAGAACCAATTAGTCCCTCATACTGCAGGGCATAATTTTATCTGGCCTAGTCAGTAATATGTAAAAATTATATGTGTCTTGAAAAACATGGCCGACGTGGTCATCCTAGATAAGAGGAGTCCTTGGAGAGATCATATTTCGTCCTTTATTATGGAGAACATACATATTTTGCTACTATGTATTTCTGATGTATTACATTGCTTTGTTTTTTAATGTATGAATGCCCTGCTGACACTGCATTAATTCAGTAGCATGATCTGACAAAGCTCCACTTCTGGTTTGTGAATTCACACAGTAACCCACTGACCTAGATTCTGTATCTGCACATGGCCTTATCTGTTTTCATTTTCTTAAACATAAATGTAAATGAAATTGCACACAAAAGGAAACCTAGATCTTTAGGATAGTGATTTTATTCAATTAAAAGAGTCAGGATTAATATCCAGTTCCCTTAGAAATGTATAGGGATTTACAATTTACAGCATACCCTGTGTATATATATATATATATATATATATATATATATATATATACCCTACTTTCCAAGATGTATGAAGTAACAGTAGATAATAATAGGGCTAATTACACTAAGCGAAGATTTTGCCATCAGAGCTTTTCTGTAACAATATGGTATAGAAGGCAGTATATATGCGAACATATATTACTAAAGATTGGATCACATATCATAAAAACATTATGTAATGTCTACAGTACCTTATTATAAGTGTACATTTACATAGTTATGGTAGTTACATAGTAATTAATGTTGAAAACAGGCATTATACACTTCAGCATGAAGAACCCTTACCTTTACTGCCACCCATGCAGCTGATATGGTCCATCATTATTGGGCTGCTGACTGGAGCCGGTCTAGATTACATAAAAGTACAATTTACATGCCTCCAGTATCTATTCACTAAATGGAGAGTTGACAGGAGAGTGTCCAGAAGAGTTGTGTTTCCATTCATTGACCTCACTATATAGGATGAAGGGCTAATCCCAGTAAGCTTCTGCTGCAGGAAGAGCTCGACTGACCCTGTTTAATGTCTTGTTAAGTGAGAGTTTGACACCCATTGATTTGTACATTATGAAGGGCCAACTCAGCCATTCTCGCTGGAGGCACCTGTCATTGTTGGCCCTTCATAATGAATAATGAAGTGAGAGAGTTAATATACACTACTGCAAAATGATTTAGAAAATCTCATTAGACTCTCACGTATTAGACTTTCCACAAATTTACTCTACCCTTTCCCCACCTTTTCAAATGCATTGATTATCCCTTCCCTTTCATTTTATATATCCTTGCATTTCCAACTGTACTGACACATAGTAGCAGAAAGTGTAATTTGCTTCCTAAATATTTCTATCCCCGCCATACTCCAACGTATTAGTGAGCCCTTGTACGATACCTACATTTCCTTTCAGTAATTCTGAATCTTTCATCTTATTCACAACAAGGCAGGACAAGTAGGGAATATAATAGAAGCCTTATATACATAGAAACATGAAGGGATAATACCTTTACACACATAACAAGGTCTCCCGACCCTCACTCAAGCAGGGAGGGGAGCAATGATCCTCCCCTTTTCCACTACCATATGTATTTGGGAATAAAAGGCAATAATCAAATCCAATTATGGTGTAACGGTGTGGTGAAGTAGGACACCGGAGGGCGGAGCGTGCCAGGAGAGACAGGAACGGAGAAGCAAAGTAGTCGACTAGCCAGGTCAAACCAGGAGATCAAGATGAAGGCGAACCAGAAGTGTGGTCAACAAGCCGAGTCAATGCCAGAAATCCAAAACTAAGAGCAGAATCAACAAACAAGAGCAACGTCAGCATGCCGGGTCAAAAATGAGGGAAACAGCACAAATCAGAGCACGAGCAAAACGGATGAGTTACACCAGGGGTAGGCAATCTTCGACTCTCCTGATGTTGTGGACTACATCTCCCATAATGCTCTTACAGTCATAATGCTGGCAAACCATCAAGGGAAATGTAGTTCACAACATCTGGAGAGCCGAAGATTGCCTACCCCTGAGTTACACCAACCAAGGGTAACACAGAAGTGAAAGTCCCGGGCTTAAATAGGGAGAGAGAGAGGTACTTCCTGAAGGCAGAGGTCACCCGAGACATCACTGGAACTCGCAGTTTGAGGTTTGGCCACACTGTTTGCCGCGTGGTCGACCATGCAGTGAAGCCGGCAGACGGGAAGCAGGCCCAGGACGTGCACTCGCTACCCGGGAGGGTCTGGAGTCAACCCGGGGAAGACAAGGACCGGTTTCGGAGGTAAGTTCTTACACATGGTTTATTAGCTTAGGCACATTGTGTTTGTCTAGATTTGTTAGACTTGGGCGCCGGCCAACTCTTCATGTTCGTCCTCGTGGGGAAAGAATCTTTGTATTCCACGAATATTCGCCTGTTCCTGTGTTTGGTTCCGGCGAATATTCGTGTACATTCTTTTTTTTTTTTCTTTGTTTTTTGCCATTTTTTGCAGAAGTGGTTAATACGGGGTTAACACAGTACACACTATGCAGCAGCTTTGGCGCCAGGATTTTAAAGGTCCGTACAAGCAACTCTATTGGTCGCGGGCAGGGACCTCCTCTGCCACCAACCGTTGAAGTGCACCTGCACTTCATTGGTTGATGGCAGACGAGCCCCCTGCTGGCGACCAATAGAGTTGCTTGTATGGACCTTTAAAATCCTGGTGCCAAAGCTGCTGCATATTGCGTACTGCGTTAACCCTGTACAGACTTTTACAATCCTGGTGCCGCAACTTGGCCGGGGGAGTCCACTGGTCTCCCCGCTCCAAGAGTTAAAGGTTTGTACGAACGACCAGTACCAGAGGAGAGCCTTGGACTGAGTGCTCTACAAAAGAACATTCTTTGGCACTTATCACTGTAGCCATGAGGGGCTACACTGGAGCAAGTGACGGCCGTGATCTTTAACTCTTGGAGCGGGGAGACCATGGTCTCCTCAGGCCAAGTTCCGCCGTCAGGAGTTCCCACAAGTATGCCCACAAGTTGCCACGTATATGGAGGCTGGGGCAGCTTACAGACGGGATCTCTGATCTTCCCAATCAGGGAATCTACCCCTAGTACTGCAAAACAGGGCTTTCTAACCACCCAGAACTGCTACCTAATAGCAGTGTAAAATACACTGTTCTTCACAAAGTGCTTTACTCAATAACAAAGTAACTTAAACAACCTGACCGGGTTTTTACAATAAAAGCAGACAGAAGAAATGTAATTTTAAATATTGAAATTTTTTTCCCCCCTGAGATAAAAAAATCATTTTATCATTAAAGTTAGATTTTTGGTTTTCAATCTAAAATGCCGGCAGGGATTGTATAATGCTATTGACCTGCTAAAATATATTTAATAACACTTAAAGCAAATTTTGAAAGCTGATTTTGAAATACAATTTAAAATATTGAAATATTATAATTTTCTTAAACTTCACAGTCTTCAAACAGATTGTAGATTTTAACTGGAGAGTGCAGATATATACAAAGAAGGTCAAATATTCCTCAGAGATATATTGCCTGTGTCTGATGGTTTTGTACTGAAGTTCAAAGGGGTTCACAAAGAGCTTTCAAATTTCAAAGTATTGATTTATGTAAAGGATCAAGTATATAGAGAATCTCAACCACCCGTAGGAGTTCTAAAATCTATATATACTGGTACATATATTAATGTAATCATGATACATAACATATATCTGGTCTGAACACATACTGAACATCAATTGTGCCAAACATGATCCATGATTTTAAGCTCAAAAGCCAGTTCCTAGAAAAAAACAAACTATGATCATACCTGGGAACTCTCCAGGTTTGACCCGGAGATTGCCGGGTGAGCGCTGCTCTTCCGGTTCTCCAGGTTAAGACCTGAATCTTCCGGGTCACGGGAGCGGGGTCTTGACACTCCCCGCTCCCCGCCCATTTTTCCTTTAAATGGGGGTGTTTCCCGCTGTGAGGGGGGTAGATAGTGAGGCGGGAGAGGGGGGTAGATAGGAGGGAGGGGGAGAGGGGGGTAGATAGTGAGGAGGGAGGGGGGTATATGGTGATGAGGGAGGGAGGAGGGGGTAGATAGTGAGGAGGGGGGTAGATAGTGAGGAGGAAGGGGGGTAGATAGTGAGAAGGGAGGGGGGTAGATAGTGAGAAGGGAGGGAGAGGGGGTAGATAGTGAGAAGGGGTAGAAAAGGGGGAAGGTAGATAGTGAGAATGAGTGAGAGAATGAATGTGTGGATGAATTGTCTGAATGAGGGAGATAATTAATGAGTTTGTGAGAATGCATTAATGAATGTGTAAATTTGTGTGAATGAGAGAGAATAAATTATTGTGTGAATTAATTATGTGAATGAAAGTGTGAATTAGTGAGTGACTGTTAGTATGTGTATAATTGATTTGTGGAAAGGCAAAGGTGGCACAAGCAGGATGTTTGAGCCTTGGGGACCAAGATGACACAGGCAGGGTATTTATGGGACAACAATGGCACAGGCCGGGCTGTTTGGGGACAAAGTTGACTCATGCTGGGCTGTTTGGGGACAAAGATGGTAAATCCTATGTGTGTAATCTGGGTGCTGGTCAGGTTCTATGTGGGCAGTGTGGATGCCAGTGCTAGCTTTGGGTTTTGGGTCTATGCCTGTAGTTTTATCTCTTGCTATGTTTCGATACATTATTATTGTATACCTGCAAATACGGATTTCTATGTCTGATTCTATGCCTCCAGTGCTGAGTTCACATGTAATAATAACAATATATATATATATATATATATATATATATATATATATATATATATAATTGCTAACAGCAATCACACTCCTATCATGCCAAGTCAGCTAGTACATGCTGGAATCTGGGTATGCCTGGGCATGATAGGAGTGTGATTGCTGTTAACAATCATATATATATATATATATATATATATATATATAATATTGTTATTGAATTTTTTTGTCCTATTTTGCTGTGTTACTTACTTTAAATAAAAGTGTGAGATTTTTTTTTATGGTGGGGGGTCATATTTGGCTTCGGGCAAGTAAATGCTGGATTTTCGGTTTCAGTCCAGAATTTTCGTTTTGGTGCATCCCTAAGCCAGACAATGAAGTGGTAGGCCTACACCGCATCAATGTTTGGCTCAATGTATAGTGATAGGGATTACACTGTACCACCGTCAATGTCTGCCTCAGTATATAGTGTTAGGTGTTATGCTGTACCCCCGTCAATGTCGGCCTCAGTATATAGTGATAGGTGTTATGCTGTACCCCCATCAATGTCTGCCTCAGTATATGGTGATAGGTGTAGTGCTGTACCACCGTCAATGTCTGCCTCAGTATATAGTGGTAGGTGTTATGCTGTACCACCGTCAATGTCTGCCTCAGTATATAATGATAACAGTAATGCTGTACCACCTTCAATGTCTGCGCCAGTATATAAAGATAGAAGCTATGCAGTTTTAAAGTGTTTGGGGGGGGGGGCACATACAGGATTCGCCCCAGGTGCCAAATACTCTAGGTACGCCCCTGATTGTACTGACATGATTTTAAGTGGAATTGTCTTATCTGACATGGTCCCTGAGCAGATGCTTAGTCTGCTTATATAGTAGTGTCATCTTTAAATACCCTTCTGTTACAAACTATACACTCACCATGTGAAAGGTTTCTAGGCCACCCTAAGTCGTACGCACACTAATGGCTTAAATAAAATAGAAATATAGTTTCTATTTTAAGTCAACAGTTATGAATTAGTTGTGCTATGGGTCACTAATATTGATTTTGAATTTGAATCTTGTGTCCAAGATGAACATAATTCATTTTTTTAATATGATGAGGATTAGGTAATCAGCACCACCTAGTGTTTGTGTATGTGACTCACACGAAAATGAATAGTACATTCTAGGCAGCTGCTTGCACTTCTGTATGCACTTCTGTAGTGCATTGTCCCTGCTTCCATCCCTATAATATCTGGAGTCTGGAATTGGATATTCAGCTATGTCACAGTATGAGGCAACATACAGTTGCCTAATTCATGGCTATTTATAATGACACAAAACATTGACCTAAAACTAATTTGTTGATGACTTAGTTTATAATACTCAGCAGGAAATAAGTAGAGTAAAATACACTAGTTACTACCCAAGTTCTACTCAATGTCATCTTTCATTTTTTATATCTTCATTTATTTTGTTGCTGGGAGGTATCATAGGTTGGGGCATGCATGTGTACAAACATTACTGCTTCGCAAATTATGTTTTGTATTTTTGCCTTAAGTAATAGCTCACAATCTCAAGGTCCAATAAAACCAAATATTGAGTGATAATGGCCAACATGAAGTATAGGATGAGGATTAGAGCCAAAAGTCTCAAAGACGAGTGAGGGTTTTGAATATCATGTGCTGCTTAATTTGAAGCCAAGGCTGGAGTTGCTGTCATAAAACACAGAGAAAGATTGTTAGGAAAGTTAAGTGGAAAACAAGTGAACCAGAACATGATTGCTAAGAGAATACATGATACAAATATGGGCCAAATATTATATAAAGTTACAAAGGTAAATAGGCAACAGTAGACTATGTCTTCAAGAAGCTTAGAAGTAAATAGTAAGAGTGAGGGGGAGTATATGTACAGGTGGGATGGTATTTTATCTTGTAACATTTTATTATTTAAGTTTCAAGATGGCACTTGGACTAGGTATAATGGTAGAGTATTCACTTATTACAGATTCTCCTTGAGTTCAGCCTCGGTGGGACTTTGCTGTTTACCATACATAGGTTTAGGCGGTGGCAGGCCCGGACTGGGACAAAAAATAGGCCCGGGCATTTAAGACTGAGCAGCCCATTTTTATTTATTTATTTATTTCTTGTTTAACCAAATTCTGACAAATGTAATATACCATTTCTTGTTGTCTATTAGTTATATTTCCGCATGCTTTTGTCACTGTAATCAATTAGCATTACATAAATATATAATAAATTAATCATAACGTCATGCAATTTATAAAGTGCTATACACAAACACCAGGACAGGCTCTGTCACACTGACACCCGAATCCGGAGGGTTTCCATGGACGCTTTCCCTTTGATTTATTTGATGGCTGCAGCTGGCTCTCTTGTGTATTGATGCTGCCAGCCCCCACTTGTATTTATTCACTTAGCCCACCTGTGGCATTTTTGCCACCAAAACAGCCCGCCTGTGGCATCTTTGGCCCCATAACAGCCCGCCTGTGGCATCTTTGCCACCATAACAGCCCTCCTGTGGCATCTTTGCCACCATAACAGCCCTCCTGTGGCATCTTTGGCCCCATAACAGCCCGCCTGTGGCATCTTTGGCCCCATAACAGCCCGTCTGTGGCATCTTTGCCACCATAACAGCCCTCCTGTGGCATCTTTGCCACCATAACAGCCCTCCTGTGACATCTTTGCCACCATAACAGCCCTCCTGTGGCATCTTTGGCCCCAAAACAGCCCTCCTGTGGCATCTTTGGCCCCAAAACAGCCCTCCTGTGGCATCTTTGGCCCCAAAACATCCCTCCTGTGGCATCTTTCCACCAAAACAGCCTGACTGTGGTATCTTTGCCCCCCTTACACATCCATGCTATCTCTCTCACACACACACACACACACACATATATTAATTCACAAATATTTACTCACTAACTCACAGATAATCCATTCAATCATTCAGATATTCATACATTGATGCTCATTAATTCCCTCATTCAGATACTCATTTACACATACTCATTCACAAACATTCATTCACTCACTCCTTCACAGATACTCATTAATTCTCTCACTCAATCTCAAATACTCCTTCATGCAGCCTCCCCTTACCTGAACAACCGAAGATGTAAAAAGTATGTGCCGCTCGGCGCTTGCAGACCAACCTGTTCAGTGCACAGGGGGAAGCAGATGCGCAGCAGGGTCATGTGACGAGACAACTGTTGGATTCCTGCGTCCCCGGCATCCTCGGCTCGCGCGTGTCTGCCACTAAGAAGCGCCCCCCCGCGGAATTAATCGTGGGGGTTGCCCGGGCCCCCTAGAGTGGCGGGCCCGGTCGCAGCTGCTGCAGGGTTAAGGGGTAAGTGCCCCTTTTGCCCTGCGTTATAGACGGCCGTAGAGGCCGCATAGGCCCAGTCAGTCCGGTCCTGACCTATTTTAAGGTAGGCGGCTGGAGCTTCGGCTCCATCAGCCCCTGCGTGAATCTTGCCCTGGGCTGCCCGGCCCACTGAGCAAATGCCCGGTATGCCCGATGGCCAGTCCGGGCCTGGGCGGTGGTACTGTGACAACTGTATACATAGGCAGGTGATACAGGAACAAGTTAATGTAGCCAAGATTTCAAGAGCACTCATAGCAAGAGATAGCCAGGGTCAAGCACGATAGTAGCAGCTGAGACATCAAAACCAGAAGAATAAGCAAGTCTCTAAATATAACAGAGCCAAGGTCATGCACTAGGAACCAAAACAGCCAAAGTACAGCACACCCAAAGTTTAGCACATTGGGTACCCTTAGGACCAAAATGAACGTGTTTAAAACTTGCGTCAAGAAGCCCATCAGGGCGTACAGGTTCATCCTGACTTTGTTGCTGCGGCAGGGACATCGCTACCACCAACCTGCACTCTCCCCTGTTGGCAGAAGGCAGCATCACTTTCTGTGGATTGATCCTGTGAAATGTTTTATGCATTTCAATTATTTTAAAGGAAGACCCTATTTCTAAACAAAATGGTGTATAATTTGTGTGGATTTAGTAAAAATGGTAAAAAAAATATATTGGTCCTTTGGTTATGAAAACCCCATAGTACGGAAGGGGTTAAGAAAAGCTGGATAGTTGATCTTACATTACCACATGACATGTAAATCTAATAGTAGAGAAGAGGCAACTCAATTAATCAGGTGCAAGAGAATTTGCCCCGACTGGCTAGAGAACAAGGACCAACAAATCATGAGCAACATCTGTTCCGATTGGTCCTCGGCAGTTTCAGCTGAAACTGCTACTGAAAGTCTGCATCCATGCAAACAGCTGGACACCACTGCAACACACACGGCTTGATGGTCATAGAAGGAAGACGCCTTAAGCAGCAGCTAGGAGGACATCTAGGAATCAGGTGGTGATTGGGAGACCAAACTGGAACCTTCAGATTATGTAACTTTGGAAAAAGAATTAAAATAAATATAAATATTTTGAAGAACTTAGCAAAAGTTTGAAGGATGAGTGGGTGACGGCAAAAGGACAATTGACTTGCAAAACCCTGATCTCACTGAAAGGATATGCAGGAGAGTTTATATGTCAGAGGAGTAGTGCACAGGTCCACTGTATAACTTTGCTTTCAAAAGCCTTACCTTCATGGAGGAATCAGAAGGGCAAAACATCGCCTGCAGCATCATCAAAAGTCAACATAGTACGCAACACAACAAAGGCACTGAAACCAGCAGCTATGGTTTGATTACGTTAATATGGAATGTTTTGACTGCAACCACCAAAGGTATGTTGGGAGAGAAAGGAAAAAAAGGAGAAAAAAACACCTTGCAAACTGTTAAGTTGGGGCGTGCATCCACTATACTTTGCGATTGTGTGGCAACCAATCTCACAGGTAATATTGTTTAACCAGACAGAATATAGGATTTTACTAAAGTGTAAAAAAAAACCCAAACTTGCACATTAAAAATGCACAAACATGGCAAGGGTAGGATTGTTCACTTGAGAGGTTGTAACTTGGCCAGGTATTCCCAAGACTTTGCACACAAATTTAATTGGCTCCCTTCAATGCTCCCTGCTAGTTTTTAAGCTCCTGCATTCAGTCAAAAAACCCCACTTATGTTTATATAAGCCTACTTCAAACTTGACATTTAACAGCTCCTCTTTTTGGCCATAAAAAGTATTTTCAATTGGCAAGAAATAATTGAGTCATCTGCAATAGACAATGTCACACCTTTCAAAGGGGAGCAAAAAAGAAAACTTAAATTAGACTCAACAGGGTTCTTAGTGAGATGTCACATTTCATTATTTAATATTCTTCTTTGAACCTGCCTCACAATAGCTGTAACATTTTATAATTATTTTTTTGTGAACTGCCAATGAAATTGCACTGCCAAGTGGGATTTTTCACCTGTACACCGACAAATTTTAACTTTATATTGCCAGTGCTTTCCACGCACACGGGGCTTTTTGATTGAATTTTTTTTCCTGTAAGAAAGGCATTGCAGGTCTAGTAAGGAAAAGAATGGGACCACGGGTCGTAATAAGACTTGCATGAATGATGCGTTGTGAAAATGCACAATTCTCAGACTTTCCCAAGCCACCTTGGTCAGCTGCAAAGATTTAGTAAATACTGCGCGCAGCCCTGTTCTAATGAAGTATTAATGTGAACCTCTTTGAATATATACAAATGCCGTGCATTCCATTTTCACATTAAACCACATTGCAACAATATATTCAATGAACTCAATTAAACACTTCACTTTTCAGAGAAATTTGTATTAACTTTTAATACCACACTGGTGTTTTTAAAATGTGCAGGCGTGCAGTCACACGAGCAATCCTGTACCACTCAGCTTCATACAATAACTTATTTCTACGTAGTAACGCTTTGAGGAAGATCTGACCTGCAGAAAACATATGCCCTCTGGCCTGGTTTGAATTAAAGAGGTAATCTAACAATCAATTTCTATTTCAGAACACAGGCATAGCTTTTTTTATTATTATTATTATAATAAACGTTTCCTAGCTTTGTAAATATATCCCCTTCTGTGAGCACTGGTATGGCAGTTTTTGTGCGGAGGCCTTATGAGATGCGGTTCTGCCATACAATTCAATTAACATTTTTTATCATTGGGTACCGTGTCTGTAAGCATCTTCAGTGCTTTCTGTGGGATGAAAGGAGGTCACAAAACGCAGTGATTTGGGTAGTGGTTCTCTCTATAAGCTATACGATCAAATTGTAACACCATGAAGAAAGGTTCAGCTCTGTACCATATAGTCTAGAACAAGCCATAGCCTTAGCCACGTACTGGGAAGCAATAATTTGGATCAAACAGGCCCATAAAAATATGTACAAAAAAAGAAAATATTCAAATAACCCTTTTAATACATGGACCAAATTATATTTAGCTCAATACTAAAGATAACTTTACCTTCCATGTTTAGATCTCTAATTTTCATCCTGCTAATAAAAGACATTTGAATCTTTACTAATACCATTGGTGCAAACAGTTAGTAACCAGGGTCTAATTAGTAATACCCCGATAGTGTGTAAAGAAAAGAAACAAAAACCTTAGCAACTATTGTAAGTTTGATTCGACAGTTTCATTGGTTACCATGGCAATTCTACCATATCTTAAGCTTAAGTAAGCATATATATTATATCCGCATTGTGTTATAGGAGTTCATCAGTGATTTTGCATAATTTTTTTCAAATTCACCCATAAGGCAAAAAAATAAGAATGTGTTGCAGGAAGCAGTCCAAAGTAATGCACATAGAATACAAAATCATGGTAGGTTTTCACGAGGAAAATTATTTTTACCATGTAAATGGAGTTTTGTGTCACATACATATAAATATGAATTTAACAAACAAAACCAACACTCAGTCACGTAGTAAGGACACGTTAATTGCCATACAGTATAACTTATTTACCCATATCCATATCACTTTATAAAAAGTTTTTAGTTCCAGGCCATAAATTGTTCTAAAATAAGTTTAAGTAATTTTAGACATTACCATTAATTTTCATACAGAGTAAAAAACTAAACAATTCAGAGTTCCTGGTGTTGAAGATCACATACACATATTGTTAGCAATGTAGAATGTATGTTGAACTGCAGCTTGTTTTATTGTTTGTAAGGTATAATACCTTTGCTGGCAATCGCTGCAAGGCATAATGGGATTCCAAATAATTAAAACAAAAAATAAAATGTGGTTTCTGAACATGAACATGTGTAGCTGTTTAGGCCCCAGGTACATTACAAGTAACACTATACAAAACACACACATCAATCATCATCTGATTCACTGTCCTTTCTCGTGGAGATAGAGGTGGCTCGGATGGATGTCATGAGCTGGTCCTGGATTTGCTGATGTGGATTTTCCTCCAGATCTGTTTTGATTGCACCAGACTCTGAAAGCTTCCACTCCAACTCTGTAAAGATAAAACATGTGTAACGAAACAGGAAGTACTATTAGAGACATGCGTAACCACCAAGCGATAAGAGCCGGGTATCAAAATATGGAGCATACTCACAAATCCAACCAACAAAACAAGCACTTCTACTGACACCGCTTACTGATCAGACTTTAGACAAGCTTTGGTCGTCCACTTACAGCAAGGTGTATATTGATGACTTCTAAACACAACCTTAATTACAAATTATATATTATATAAACATCCTCTGAGTATCCTCTGCATAGAAGCACGGATCAGACATCTTGCTTCCATCCCTCAAACTGAATTAACAATAGATCAGAAGCCAAGCTGCACTGGTCTGTGCAGTCAAAGGGTTAATGGCTATAGATGTATAACCCTGGTTGCTGGGATATTTTGGTATATACAGCATTTGTGCATACATTTATTTAATTCAGCAAACCTGGCTAACAGTTTTCCCACTTACCTTCTCTCGTTAAATTCATCCCACCAAACACCAGAGGTCCTATGAATTGGGCACGGATGTTTCCCTCGAGATATACAAAGATGGTTGGAAGGTTTTTGTCAGGGTAGTTGGGAATGCATGTTGTAGAAATGGCTTTTAAAAATTTGACATCTTTAAACTTCCTTGCAAGTCCCGCCAGGTGTTGATTGATTAAACTGCACAGTGGAATTCTATGAACCAAAAGGAATACAAAACAACTGCATTAGAAGGAAAAAAAACAAATAACCGTTACCCCACACAATAGCTAAACAGCAGTTATGATTATGGGAAAGCAAACAACAAGAAAAACCCTCCAAAAAAGTGTGAAAAAAAATTAACAAATCCACAAATTCAGATCTTACTGGTCCTGCCAATAAAATAATACACACATCTAAGACATAATGTTCCACACAGGCAGAAATCTTGTATAAAAAATGGCAGTCAAATGATGTACAACGGAAGTCTCCTTATCTGTCTCGTCTCATCCAGCAGCCATTGAAGGCGATGATACCAATTAAATGCGATCGGTGCAATTATTTTTATTTAATTATTATTATAAATGCTGCCTTAAAAGGTACAATAATGCAACTAGCTTACCCTTGTTTATATAGGTGCAAAATGACCCACAAATCCTTGCCAGCATTTGTCACTTCTTGGACATAATCCTGTCCTGAAATTTCCAATACTTCCCCAAATTTGTTCTTTAATTGGGTTGCTTGCCACTGCGCTATCCGTTTTTGCCTGTAAATAAAGCAAAAGACATTCACAATGCAACAAATATTCTCCTGTAAAGCCTGCTGCCGCAATTAAACATTAAGAGCCCTGCAGCGGCTCTCTAATCCATGTTGCAGTTCGAATAGCGTTTTATGATAGAAACAATTCTCAGTGTTACTTCAATGAAAGTTACAAGACCTGTAAAGTTCGACGGCTCTCTCATCTTCCTCGCTTAGCTCATCCTCATTCTCTTCCAGCTCCTCCAGCGTCATATCTTCATAGGTCTTAACTAAAACAGAACAGCCTCAATTTTAGTTTCTCCCGAACATTTAAAATACCTTGAAATGAGTATCTTCAAAGCAAAGTATATTAAGAGATTTCTATAGGACTACCAAACACATTAAGTGGTTATCCTATTTTAGTGGCTTTAGTGGTTATCCAATTCACAAAGAAGGAAGAAGATACATTAGATGTATTCTGTAATCATTTAAAAGAAAATCACTAAAGAAGTGTTGGTCTCGAGACCTCATTAGGGTTTGGTATGGGTCCCATGCCACCTAGAACAATATGTTCTGTTTTATAACATGACTTAATGTAATTCACCAGCCTAGTTAATGAGGTTTTGAACCACTAAAAAGGCAATTGAGAAGGAAGAAGAGATAGTAACTGTGCTGTCAGGTGGGATGTAAATTAAGCCTCTTAGACTTTGTCAGGGCTGCAGAATTGAATGGCGTAGAAATACGTTTAGAAACGCTTATGTGAAGAGTGGAAAAAGAAGTGCGCTCGGTCACATTTCCAGCCATTTGTCTTTAAGCCCAAGTGCACACCACTGTGAAAACGTTTAGACATCTTTAAAATACCTTAAAGCCGTAACCGCACATCTTCATTTTCCATCACTTACCGACTGACTGGTGCTGTAAAACTGCAGCTTCTTCCTCCTCTTCATCTTTTGGGACTTCTTTTGGGGGAAGAATACCCTTTTTACGCAAAATATCATTCCACTCTGTGTCAGCGTTTGGGTCCTAAAACAATAAGGTAGGGAAACCATGAAAAATGAAACGGGACTCTCCAAACTTGGGGTACTTTGACGTAACGGGGGGGCTAAGCAATATATGGCCCTATAGTGCAACGGAATTATTTATGCCTCAGACATGTGTGTTTTGAATGCTATTAAAGGATATGCTCTGGATTCTTGCTTTGGTTTATGTATCTCTTGGTCATTATTACTCCAGCAGCAACCCAGGAAGCGGAATGTGCACGCCTTTTATGCTTTTTGGTTTGTGTGCTCCCCTCTTCATTTACGTATATAAAAATATTGACTACAGCGAGCCTATAATATATATATATATATATATATATAGAAGACATTCATTCACACACACAAACAGCACACTTTTGTTTTCAGGGTCAAACAATATACTCAGGGGGTAGCTAATTAAAAAGAAAAACGTATTTACCGTATAAATTTTTTATAAGCGTTTCAGTTTCTTGGGAGGAAAAATATAGCAAGCACTCTATGTGTTATAGAACTAAATGGCCACCACATTAACAACCTACAAGCTTTTCCCAAAACTCACCAGCCCATTACTATTAAATTAATGCAACTTCCCAGAAGCACGGTAATCCTAAAGTTAGATTTGACAAGAAAAAATCCAATACAACCAGTATTAACAATTGCTATGAATAGATATTAGTAAAAGGCCACAGGAGTTTAAACAGCTCTGACCCTTAGAAGCCTCTCCCAGGGCCAGGCTGCCCAAGTCAGGGTTTCGTGGCCAGATGTTATTACCTGCATATTATAAACCGCCGGGAACGGAACCAGTCACAGAAAACAGACAGCCCGATAAATCGCGACAGACGCCTCTGCGTGCACAGCTTTCCGGTGTCAATATATCCTAATGTTTTCGGGCCAGAGCGAGGAGACAGCACGAGTGAGCCGGAGCACAGGACCGGGGAAGTTATTCTGGGTAGCACAGCTAGTGCTTCCTGCACTTTGGGATTTCCTTATAAGGAAGTGCTCTGCGGCGCTTGGGTGTGTGAGCAGCACAGCTGGGATGGGATGTTCCTGTGTGTGCTTAATAATGGAGGCGTTTCCTGTCTATACACACTGCGCTCTAACATACAAACGGAACATCTATCTATCTATCTATCTATCTATCTGTCTTTCTATCTATATGTCTTTCTATCTGTCTATCTATATATTTATCTATCTATCTATCTATCTAAAATCTTAATCAAAAGTATTGAATAGGAGTGTAGTGTAGTGAGTGAGGCACTGAAGAGACTCCAACCATTTCATGATTCTCCAGATACTACAGCATTGTAGAAAATATGTTGGTATTGAATGTTTGCATTTTATTTTTATGTCGGTTTCTTGTGAAGGCTAATGTATGGTACATTTGGCTAGTGTTTTGATTTGGAACCTTTCTATGAGTATCCAAACCAGGATGTTGGACCTGTATCACTCCATTCAGTTCAGGGAGCAGATATGCAACTGGCAGCTGCCAAAACTGTTGATGTTGGAGAGCTGCAGTGCAGGACAGGAAGCATACTTAAGTATGCCTTCAGTATGAAGATGCAAG